>NW_024962146.1:0-69786 GCF_018350195.1 Panthera tigris | reverse complement strand
ATATGCTGGCAATCATCCTCCACGCTTATGGCCTGCCCAGATCCATCTAATGGGTCTCATGGCTGAGGTTTCATTAAACAGCAAGAAATGGCATTTTCCTGGCAACAGCTAGCCCCTCAATGTCCTGGAACCTTGAGTCCTAGAGTAAGTCTCCAAGGAATTCTGGCTCTCTCCCTAACCGCCTCCCAACCTGAGGGTATATAATGAGCTACCCGTCACGACGCAACGTGCAGCTCTCCCTGCCCATGGGACCATGTCCCCGTGATTTAATAAAATCACCTTTTTGCACCAAAGAACTTCTTCACGATATTCTTCCTTGGCCATCGGCTCCAGACCTAACCGAACCCCCCATCACTCCAAAACTTCACCTCCACCTTGTGCGTCCTACAACTCCAAATCCAGCAGGTCACTATCCCACCGACACTCCTCTAGCCTGTGAAAGCTGTTCTGGATCTGGTCCCACCCGTCGTCCTGGCCAATCTCCTGTGCCATGTCCCCAGGCTTCCTGGAGCTCAGCATCGTTCCCTGCACTTAAAAAGCAGGGACGGGGCTCCTGGGTGGGCCTCAGTGGCTCAAGCGTCCCACTCTTGGTCTTGCTCAGGTCACCATCTGTTTTGTGAGCTGGAGCCCTGCGTCGGGCTCCGAGCTGATAGCACAGAGTAGACTTGGGGTTCTCTCTCTGTCCCTCCCCCACTCGCACTGTCTCTTCTCTTTCAAAACAAACATTTAAGTTCCTTTAAAGTTAAAAAACAAAATAAAATAAAGGCACGGACACGTGGCTCTCTTATGGCTCTCATTTATTTGCATTTTTTTGGGTTGTATTTTATTGTTCTTTTTGAATACATTTTTTAATTTATCAAGAGGTTTGAGAACCTGATTTTTTGGCTCTAGGGACATCCTCCCTGGCTGCCTGTATTCACTGCTGGTGTCGGAGTTTGTGGCTGGTGAGTTGCATCTGGGCCCGCTAATCGTGGTCCCTATGCTGTTCCCTTCAGAGGTCAGACTACTCCGCTCTGAGGACAGGCCTGTGCTGGAACAGGTTGCGATGGAGCTCCAGGAGCGGACTGTGGTTGGTGTGCTGATCGTGGGCTGGATAGTTGTCAACGTGTACCACATGTTTTCACTCTCCAGGGACATGAAAATCAGAGCACTGTGTTCCCTGTTTTCGATATTTCGTTCCGCGTCCCAGAAGACTTCCCCCTCAAACGGCTCCAACCCGGTGGCCAAGCAGTACCAAACCACCCCCAGGTTCCAAGCGTTTGCAGAAGGGTTGTCCTCCCTTTGCTGCAGGAAGAGTCGCAGGGCAGAATAAGGGGGGCTGTCCCAGAAAGTGTTGAGTTTGTAGCCAGCAAACTGGATGCTCAGTCCAACCCCCGTGTGTTTTACCTTCAGCTTCTTGTCAAAAAGCAGTGTCTCTAGCTTCAGATACCCGCCTATCATACCTTGTTGGTGGCAGTACTCCACCACTGATAACAGCTGGCAGAATTTGTCTGGAACCTCCTCCATCACTTGGCCACGGTGCGTAAAATTGTCACACATGTTGTCTCTGCTTACGTATTCTGAAAGGAGGACTAACATTTCCTTGGTGTTGATCACCTCGAGTGACTTGACAATACTTGGGTGACTTGAGGTCTTCATATTCTGGGCTTCACAACAAAGTCCCTGGAGGCCAGCGGGGTCCTTCTGGGTTTTCCTGATGAACATCACATCAGACTGCTTCCTGGGGGGGACGCTGTCCTCACTGGTGGTCTCGGGGATCTCGTAAATACAGATGTCCTCCTCACCAGCGATAATGGCCTTGCGCCCCTGAAGCATGGTGACCTACTAACTATACTAACGCTAAATAATGCTAATTACACGGACTATGCTAACCAACAATACCAACCTACAAAATTTGCCACTACTAACAATGCTATGCTTATGAACTATACTAACAGTATGAACTATACTAACAATATGAACTATACTAACTGTACTAAAACACTAACACAAAAAAACAAATGAAAAACACACACGTGCACACACACACACACACACACACACACAAAGAAAATGAAGGGAGGAAACGAAGAAAAATTGAGAAAAAGAAAAACTAAAAAAGGAGAAAAAAAGAAAAAAATTAAAAACAGAAAAAGGCAAAAAAAATTGGGAGAGAAAAGGAGTAGAGAAAAAAGAAAAGTGAAAATAAAAAAATAAATAAACAAAATGAAAAAAAGAGAAGTCGAAATCAAACTAGCTAGGGTCAGAGGCCGAAAGGTCACCAAAGCTTCCTGGGCTGTAAAGACCAAACACCCAGCCGAGCCAGGGTCTTACATAGACAGGTCTTGCCATGACTTCACCATGGGGCTTTGTGAGGGCACAGCAAGAAATGGGCCAATTATGCAATCATGGCTGGGGATGTCTGAGACCACAGTGGTTTCCTCACTTTTTATTCCCAAAACCCCTTTACTCAATAAAAAAAAAAAAGACCCCCAATGGGCTTTTTGTTTGTTTGTGTGGGCTTTTCAAGATTGATATTTACTTTGTTAGAAATCAAAATCTATAAGATGGTTCAGTGGCCTTTTCACTTCAAGTTTAGAAAACTGTAATTTTGGCTTGTATAGACCTCGTAATGTCTACACTTAAAATACGCAGTTCCTGGTCTCAAAATGGAGCTACAACGTATCAGGAAATGTTGTGTTGTGTAAAACACGATAAGGCTCATTATTAACATCTATAAAGCTCAGAGGAAGATTGTTTTTCATCATATTTTCACTGATAAGGTTGTGAGGAGATTTCTCTTCAGAAACCTTGGAGGCTAGAAGGCATGGGTTGATGTGTTTAAAGCATTGAAGGAAAAAAGCTGTCAACCAAGAATCCTACATTTGGGAAAACTGTCCTTCAAAAATGAGGAAGAAATGAAGACATTCCCGGATCAACCAAAGCTGAAAGCCTTGCCCTGATGACTAGACCGGCCCTGCAGTGAAGGGGATCCTTCAGGTTAAAATGAAAGGGCACTGAACAAGTAACTCAAAGCCTTCTGAAGAAATAATCTCCAGTAAAAGTAAATAGACAGACAATTATGTACGCTAGTACTGTTATGACTTTGGTCTGTAGCTCTACTTTTTGTTCTCTATGTTAAGAGACTGATATATTTAAAAACCTAATTATTCATCTATGCTTTTGGACACAAGATGCATAAAGATGTAATTTTGTGACATTAACAACTGAAAGAAGGTGGGGTCAGGGCTGTAAAGTAGCTGAGTTTTCATGTGTTATTGAGGTTAAGCTGGTATAAATTGACATTACAATGTTGTAACTTTAGGATGTTAAAAGCAATCCCATGGTAACCACACACAACCACACACACACACACACACACACACACGCCACAGAACATACACAAAAGGAAATGAGAAGGGAATTAAAATGTTTCACTACAAAAAAAAATCAACTAAATGCAAAAGAAGATAGTCATGCAGAAAATTTGAGACAGAAAGCAATTAAGGCATATAGAAAACAAAGAGCAAACCACAGAAGGAATTCCTTCCTTATCAGTAATGACTTTAAATGTAAGCAGATTAAACAGATTAGTGAAATGGATAAAAACATAGGATCCAACTATCTGTTACCTACAAGGGACTCAGATCCAAAGACACAAAAAAATTGAACATGAAAGGAAGGAAAAAGATAATCCATGCAAATAGTAACCAAAAGAAAGGGTGGAGTGGCTGTAATAATACCAGACAAAACAGACATTAAATCAGAAAATGTTACAAGAGACAAAGAAGGACATTTTATATGAATTAAGAGGTTCAGTACAGCAAGAAGAAAAAATGATAAACATTTACACACATAATGAGAGGCCATTATCGACAGAACTGAAGGGAAAAATAGTTCTATAATAATCGTTGGAGCCTTCAATACCCCACTGTCAATAATGGACAGAACAACCAGACAGAAGGTAAGTAAGGACACAGAGGATTTGAAGAACACGATAGCCCAACCAGATCTAACAGATGGGCACGGGACCTCACCCAACAATAACGGCACGCGGGACCTTCTCTGAGACAGTCTTTGCATTAGGTCACAAGTTAAGTCTCAGTAGATTTTACAAGATAGATATCATACAAAGTATCTTTTCCAACCACAAGAAGATGAAGTCAGAAATCGGTAACAGAGGGAAGAGTGGAAAATTTAAAAAGCTGTGAAAACTGAAAACACACTCTCAAAGAACCAATGTGTCGAGGAAGAAATCACAGTGGAATGCAAAAATATGTAGAGGTGAAGGGAAATGAAACACGACGCGTCAAAACTCCTGGAAAACAACAAAGCAGTGGTGAGGGGGAAATTTATAGCTGTAAACGCTCACAGTAAACATCAAGACAGATCTTAAATCAACACCATAGACGTGCAACTTAAGAAACTAGAAAAAGCCAAAGGTAGCAAAGGGAAGGAAATAATAAAGATTAGAGCGGAGATAAATGAAACAGAGGCTAGAAAAACGAAAGAGAAAATCAATGGACCCAAGAGCTGGTCCTTTGAAAACACCAAACTGCTAGCCGGATTGCCGGTGCAGGCAGAGAAGACTCAATGACTGCATTGCCACTGACTCCTTACAAACGTAGAAAGGGTTAGAGTGCTATCAACAAGTGTATTCCAGCTCATTGGAGAATCCAGATACAATGGACAAATCTCTAGACCTAGAAAACCTACCAAGACTAAATCACAAAGAGAGAAAATCGGAAGAGATTCGTACATAACTAGGGAGGAGATTGAGGCTGTAATCGAAGACCACTTGACAAAAAAAAGCCCCGGATCTGACAGCCTCACTGGTGAATTCTACCAAACATTGGAAGAATTGACACCAACCTTCTCAAACTCTTCCAAAAAATTCAGGAGAAAGAACACTTCCTAACTAATTCTATCAGGCCGGCATTGCTTTGATGCACCCTAAATATCTCTGGGCCACCTTCCAGACAGTCACCAGAGGAGTTTTCTAAAATATCCAGCCAGATGAGTTATTTTCTCAGCGACAAAAGAGACCTTTCTCTTGTCTGTGGAAAGAGAGGACCAGTAGTGTCTCCAGAATCAGGCTGAACATCTATGGACCTCTTCTGAGAGCCTCCGTCCACAACGGATGGGCCACACCGCAGACTGGACACAGCTGAAGCGGGGCAGGGGGTGGGTTGGGGAGGGGAAAATTCACGGAGGTAACCTGGGCTTCAATTGGTCTGTCAGCTGCTTTGACTGCTTTGGGCATCTTTGAATAAACCAAGCCATGTCCTCGTTGGACGCTGGGAAAGGACAATCTATCTGCACATCCAGCCCTATGGGCTGGAGTCTCCCAAACGAGGCCATCGTTTGTTTTTGGCAACTCTGCTCCACCACAATATTCATCAGACTCCTGAGAAAGACGACCGATGAAGGGATCCATAAATGGTAAGACCATCTTGCACTTAGCTGTGTTTTGTAAAAGGGAGATATTAGGAAACTGGGCCTTTAAGGTTTTGCTTGCACCCTGTTTGTGGAATGGTACGTATGTCTATGTATGTTGTAAATGTGAGATCGTTTCTGTACCTCCGGGTGGTGGTTGTGAAAATTAATTTGTAAAAGTGCTCTACTTAGCTGGTTTGAAGGCAAGTGCTTGTAAGAACTGGGTGTTCTAGGGGCGCCTGGGTGGCTCGGTCGGTTAAGCGTCTGACTTCAGCTCAGGTCATGATCTTGTGGTCTGTGGGTTCGTGCCCCACATAGGGCTCTGTGCTGAGGGCTCAGAGCCTGGAGCCTGCTTGAGATTCTGTGTCTCCCTCTCTCTCTAATCCTCCCCCATTCACGCTCTGTCTCTCTCTGTCTGTCTGTCTCTCTCTCAAAAGTAAATAAACATTAAAAAAATTAAAAGAAAAAAAGAACTGGTGTTCTAAAACTCAGAAAGATAGAAACTAACCCCAGGTGTCTTTCAGGTTCAAGTGATCTTGGATAATATTTGGTATGAAAGCTAATGTAACGTTGTTTGTTTAGTTAAAATGGACATAAGTCTTTAGAATTGCCAACATTAAATATGATAGTTTCACTCTGCTTGTGTTTACTGTAAGTCAAACCAGCTGTTGGCGTTGTGACTGTCACAAAATGTGATGGAAAAGAAAAAGACGTTAGAGTGCTGTCCAATGGCTTCTGAAGCTTTATGGGCAAGCGAAGGACAGACAGACAGATGTAAATAATTTTAATAAATGTAATTAAGGCTACTTGAAAAAATAAGGGAAAAATTCTGTATTTAATGAAAGTGAGACTGGTTATTCAAAGAGGGAAAACTTGGGGTACCTGGGTGGCTCAGTCTGTTGAGCATCCCACTCCTGACCTCTGCGCAAGTCATAATCCCAGAGTTGTGGGATTGAGCCCCGTGTCAGGCTCCAAGTGGAGCCTGCTTGAGATTCTCTCTCTCTCTCTGTGTCTCTCTGTGTCTCTCTCTCCCCCCTCCCCCGCTTGTGCTCTCTCTCTCTCAATCAAAATTAAAAAAAAAAAGAGGGGAAAACGTAGGACAAAATCTGAAGGAATGCGAAAGGGAAAATTGCAGAAGGTTTGTGAGAAGGGAATCTTTCGAAAGAAATGCTATGCATGGTCAAGACCGAGATTCTGGAGTTTGCATGTAAGAAACAAGTTTATGAGGGCAGCAATCGACCCCCAGGGAAGAGAAGGGGGAGGCAGAGAACGATGTCAGGCAGAAGTTGAGCAGTGACACTTCAACGGAAGCCTTAGCCGAATCTCTGAGCAGTCCCGAAAGTTGGACTGCCCTTCGGAAGCATCCAAACTTAGGTGAAAGAGGCTGGCTCTTCGTAAGCGTCTTTGGATTTGACCACCTGGGCAGCGGGCGATGCCCTTGGCAAGGCCGCTGTCTACAGTCACGGCGATCCCTGATGATGTCTGAGCGTCGAAGGCTGTAGGCAGCATTGCTATGGCTGGGAGACCTTGGTTCCTGCCGGAGATTCTGGTCAGCACATCCCAACACCCGTCACAAGAACTCAGACCCATGCAGTGCCCTTGATGTCCTTGTCCAAATAAGTATGTATCAACGTGGGAGGTGACATGGAGGAAGAAAGAAGGGACTGCATGTCTTTTTAAAAATTCATCTTGTTGCAACGAATGAGTTTTAATATCCAAAGTACAGCAGTATAAGACTGGAATTTGGGTTTTATCGCTGTTAATGTGACAGAGGCTTCTTAGATGATGGGTCTAAATTATCAACAGAGGTTTTTCTTTATCTTTAATCTGCCTAGAAAAACAAAGTTTCTATGTCTTGTCTTTGTTAGGTCTTTGCTTACTTAAGAAAGTTGAATCTGCTCAGTGTTAAGAGAGCTAAGGTTTGCTCACAGCTCCATTTACCTTGCTGTCTGCATTTACCTTGAGAATCTCTTCTTGCCATCCTGGCTAAATAAGTATCCTGTTTTGTAACGATCTGTAATCCTATTTAGGCATGTGTTTTGAAACCTTCTGGTATTTCACCAACTTCCAAAAACCCAGCTTGTGAATGGAAGTCTTTTTGACAAATTAGGCTTATTCCCTGGTGTGTCAAATGACATGGGAGGCATCATCAAATAAGTGATGAGGAACCTTCTTAGGCTTTGTTGTATGGGTGATTGCTCTAAGTGTCCTAGAGATTTTATAAGATTCCTAAGGTTTTGATATGTCCTGGTATAGCGTCATCGCTTGTAATACTAACTACTGAAGTATCGTGTGTCACAGAATCTTCTTGCCAGCTGCACTGCATTGACAAATACAGCTCTCTGATCCCTTCAGGATCATAAAGCTAAGCTTAGTAAGAATTCCCAGAACTAATGGGGAAACTGCTTTCAAACAGACACTTGTGTAAACATTGCTGATCCTCTAATGTTTGCTCTTCTAAATTTAAGGCTGCCTATGACATTTGGTAGACGTTTGGTAAATAATTTCTTCATAAACAGATAGGAAACATTTATCCCTTTCTCCCTACCTGGTACCACCAGAATTCAAAACTCTCAGGGATTATTCTCATATTTTCACGGCAGTGTATTTATTTGCAGAAGTTCGATACGAATCCGTTCTCCTTGCAACAGGACGCCACTGGAAACATTGGTCATGTTGCCAAGGCTTTGACTGGAATGTCATAGTTGAGGGAGATATGCCTAGACTCAGCTACAATCAGAGAGCTTTAAGGAACTAATTAAGTTTGACTTTGCCGAGCCAATGAAGCCCCTTGGAAAACTTGCCTCGTACCTTGCTTACAAAGTTTCCAGCAGCCCTACCAGGTGAATAAGGAAGGTTATCACTTCCTGGCAGGTTCAGGAACCTCAGGGTATTTGGGGGATCTCGAGAAGAGAGGGAGCCACCCACATCTATAGGTATGGCAGGCAAAGTCTGATGGCCAGTATTTGGCTTGGCTTCTTTAGCCTGACAAGGCTGTTAAAGTTCAATCTGACATTCCTTACGAAAAGTTCCAGCGAAGCAGATTGAAAAAACCAAACACCTATATGACCAATCACCGTTGTGATGGTGCTTGTGTAAACAGGCCCAGCTTCAACTGGACAATTTTACAAACAAATGTGTCCTAATTTGGCTATCTTTTGTGGAAATGAGCGTGGTTTCAGAGAGAGAGATTGTTCCAGTAACACACCTGTGAAAATGTAAGATCATAGTTCCGATGAACCGTCTTTGAGGGTTTGTTGGTTGTCTATACACCTGGGCTGGGTCCTGAATTCTTCTGGTTTCCTTGAATGTCTGACCCTGACTCTCCAAACTAAGGTTTCCAGTTTTCTCCCACTGTGTTGACTGGGAGCACTGAGAATGAAAACTGCTTTTCCCTGAAGCCCCGCAAACCGAAGCTAGACCACCCGAGGTACACATGAGAGAAAAGTGGCCCAGTGATCTAAGGGCCACTCAGAAAGATCACCAGAGATACACGGATAGCTGAACAAGCTGATCACAGCCTTCCTGACTGGACAAGCTGCCATCGGAGCATCCAGACGTGGACGTGTTCATGGATGGGGACAGTTTCACGGGTCAAAGACAAGGAAGAGCTGGGTGCAGTGGTGACCCATCAGCTATCGTCCGCTGCGGAAGACGCCACAAAGTGGACCGACTGCCCAAGGGAACCATGCTGGCAGCCCGTCGAAGACTCCAAGACCCTCTGGAAGAGCTTTAGTGCCAAAGATAGACTTAACTACATATCAACCCCAACGTCCCTTGGAAGACCAAAGAGGAGTTAAGTAAGGAGTGGGGGTTTGGACACTGTGATGGCATTGACACTGGCTGGAAATAGAATGAATCCTTACCCTAGAGCATCTGATGAAAGAAATAATTAGCCACATTCCTCGAAGCACCCATTATGGGAAAGATGCCACTCTCCAGTGGATCCAGAAGTATACTGCGGGCTCCGATTTCAGCAAAATGTTACAAAAGGCAACACTTGTGCTAAAAACAATCCTAAGACTGGGTGCCCATAAGTTCTCAAGGGTATACAACTGAGAGGCCCCAAATCTGGGGAAGACCAGCAAGCAGCCTTTCCCGGAATGCAAAGAACAATGGGTAATTCTCAGGGTTTGCTTGTATCTGCAGACACCTTTATCAGTGGGGTTGAGGTTCCTCCCTGCTGTTCACAGAAGGCCATGGGAGTTGTCAAAATGCTTTTAAGCAAGATCATTTCTAGGTTTGGACTGCCGCTAATAATTCAGAGTGACAATGGAATAACAACCACAGCGTCCAAGGCCTTGGGCATTCAGTGGAAATCACACGCTTCCTGGAGACACCGAGAGAGTGGAAAAAGGGAAAAAAATGAACTTTGGCAAAGCTCTGCCAAGAAACCCACTTCACTTGGGAACAACCCGTGCCATCTGCCCTGCTTTGGGAAAGAGTGTTCCCTAGAAGAGGGCTTGGTTTAAGCCCCTGTGGAATGTTATATGGAAGACTTTCTATGTCCTTTTCATGACCTGGGAGTTGCTGGCGGGGCTCCCACCAGCGATTTGGATACTATCAGGTACATCCAGGGCCTGAGTTTGCTTCCGGCAGGCTGATGTACCTCACAGATGTGTCTTCACGCTGCCTGAATCCCTTAGTGACATCCAAAGGTGTCACTAAAGATGTCACTAAAGACCTGAAGAGCGGGAGCCCAGAGGGTCAGCTCCAGCCTCACTGGACAGGTCAGACCCTGCGAGGTGCCGTTGACCCCCCACTCCTCCGAAACTACAGGGAATTGAGCCATGGATTCACACTTGAATAACAAGAATCCACAGGTTCCCTACACCCTGTCAGCAGGGAGGAGGTCGAAAGGGACCCGGCTCAGACCAGTGAGCCTCTGCCGGACCTGAAACTCTGACTCGGGGGAACTGGTCCAAGGGAATCAAGCCATGAGTACAACATGCTACCTGTTGTTCTCTAGTACCCTTAAAACCCTAGACACAACATGGTACAGGAACTATTGACCAAAGTACAAAAATCCCAGTAATGCAGAACATTCCTTTCCACCCCAAAATTTCCACTTGTCTAACCCCAGTCTTCACCCCACCTCAGCAGGAAGTAACGGCCGCGGCCGGATCGTGGTCCCAATACCCACAAGAATGAGGACGGATCAAAAGACCCTGGGGACTGAAAAGGGTCACCAAAGGGTTAGCAGCCGCAACTTTGTACCCTGACCTTTTTCCTTTGCCACTAAGTACCCCTGGCTCTCCTCCTCTAGGGAGGTGGATGTGAGGCTCGTCCTCCTGCCTCTGGAATAAACTCTTGCTTTGCTTTATACTCCATGTCAGTGATGGTCTTTATGCGCATCAGGCAGATGAACTTGGGTTCACTACACCTGGCAGTCACTCAGTAAAGACTGCTGAACCCACGTGGACTCTGACGCTTGGAGAGTTAAGTGTCTGGTCCGTGGTGACACAGGGTAGGATGAGGAGAAGGGTTTGATTTCAGAACTGTAGTGCCTCTACTCCCATCCACAGTGCTAAGAAGTTTCTGCTCTCCTGCCAAGGCCACCTGCTCAGCCCTTGGCACAGCACCTCCGTGGCCCCAGCCCCTGTCCCTGCTTTGGAGCCAGCTCCCCATTCCGACCTGGAGGTGACAGACAGCTCAGCCCTGTTTACCCAGCTCCACCAACATCCCAGCCTCATCTGCCAACTTTGGCAATTTTCATACCACCTCGCACACAAAATAAATTGCACGCTCCCATTTTGGGTTTGGGGGGAGAAAAGGCCCAGTCAGTTAATTACAAAGGCTGCCTCGCCTTGGCACGGAGTGGTGGGAGATGTTCACAGGAAAACGGATTAATTTGGACTCATTGCTTTCCCTTCCACGTCCTCGTTCCAATTAAGACAACACTTGTAACCAAGCCCACCTTCTCCGGAAGCAGCCCCCACACTCCCCAAACAAGCAGTCCTCAGGTTTCACTGGCTGGCTGTTCAGGGTCCCAAGAAGCTTGCTGGGACCTTTGGAAAATGCCAGTCAGGGTTTTAGGATTCTTCTGCCAGGGGTGGGGGGTGGGGGGACCTACGGGAACTGTTTGGTTCCATGTTTCTGAGCTCACACTGGTGAGCTGGGCACAGCCGAATACTGGACGCCGGCCTGCTTGGACAGAGGCTGGGTGTCCAGGCTGCCTGCTGGAATCACGCAGGAAAGGGGCAAAATTCAGAGTCTCGGGCCCCGCCCCCCGACCCTACCGAGTCAGACACATCAAGGACAGGGCCTGGAAATCTGTACTTTCCACTGGCACCAAGGACAGGACCTGGAAAGTCTTTGGGTGGGAAGTCTCAGATCTGCATTTGAAAGCCGTGTTATCTAGGGAAGCTGTTCAGCATTTCTCTACCCCTGTTTCCCAGAGCTCAAACACTGGGGCGCACCATAACCCTCTTGAACGGGTGGGGTTGGTTGTACAGGTGCGGTGAGGTCCCAACTCATGGCGAACACTCATTACGTGGTACTGATTCCTATCAGTGAACATGACTGAGTTCATTTCAAGGGGTTGATGAGAAGCAAAAGGTGATGCTTTGGTGCTGCGGAAAGTCCTTGTGCCTTAACTACAGCATCAGCACTGGCCCCGGGCCCTCCACGCAGCTAATCATTCCTTCAGACTCCAAACTCTGCATCACTCTTCTTGTCCCACCTCTCCCCGCCACCCCCACCCCGAACCCCCTGAAACCAGTAAATCATTATCATTAGAAGGTTCAAAGTTGGGAGCCTCCACAGGCTCCTTCGGAATGGAGTGAAAACCAGACACATGCCCCGCAGGAACAAGGGAGCCAAGTCCTAGGTCTGCAACATGGTCAAAGCCGAGTCGTTTCGTTTGTGGAAAATGAATACATCTGAGTTTGCACCTGTCTCGCCCAGGGGAAAAGTAGCACTTGCGCCATCGCAAACGGGTGTCTCTCACCAAAACCTGTTCCCTGCTGCTCGGGGAGGCTCAGACTGCCAGAAAGGCTGTGGCCTTCAAAACCTGTTTCATGTGGTTTGTCCATTTTTGGGGTGTTTCAGCTGTCCCATTCTGTTGGAAGCCTGGGTTTGAACATCAAATGGGTTTTGTTTCTCCAGCAAATTTCAAGGAACCCCAGGGGATGCTGGAACTGGATCCCACATTACAAGCAGATGCTCCCTTCACACCTGAATCTCCTCCCCATGACCCCAGAAAGTGTGGGTCACCCCTCTGCTCTCTGAATACAAAAATGGGGAGGGGGTTGGAGCTCTTTTAGAGATAAGAAAATGACACGTGTTTCTCTTGATGTCAACATTGCCATGGCCAATGAACTTGCAGTGCAGGGATAAAACTCGGAATGTCTAACCAGATGGGCCCTTTAGCACCTGTTGTGACCAGAGGGCTGTGGCAATGGAGGAAAGGCTGGGAGAGTCGTCCTAGCTGGCCAGCAGCCTTGCAACGGCCTCCCACTCTGTCCAGGCTGTTGCAAGCATGGATTCAGAACATGTACCCAGATGATGGAGCTGGAATTTACGGGAAGCTAACTTCCTGTCAGTGTGAAATTTCTCAGGCAGTGATGAGCCCCCATCCCTGGAAAGGTGCAAGCAGGAGCTGATCCTCTAACAGGGATGTAACAGGAGATGCTGAACTACACGGTGCGCTCTGCCTCTTCCATGTGGAACAGATCTCACGACCACGTGCTGGGAGTGAGAATCCCACTTCATGGACTCACAGACCCTTCTCCCTTCTGGGAGTGCATTTCCACAGAAATGCCGTGCACAGACCTGCGGCACCTCCCTGCATTGTCCCCGTGGTCCTGGGTGGCTACCATCCACGCCAGGCCTGGCACACACTGCCTCACTGAGGGGACTGGGCCATGCCTGACCCAGTCAGTTACATAACTGGCCGCTTCTGAAAAGGTGCTGTATCGAGTCACAAGGGTTAGCAAACTAGTTCAAGGTAATTTATGACTCTGGGATGCTCGGGTTTCTAAATACAGCAGACCACTACAAACTGCAAAAGCTTCAAGCTCTCTCCCCAAGGGAGACTGCCCGGCCCAGCCCGGGGCAATGGTGCTGACACCAGGTTGGCAGGACGAGCTGGCACACTAGCAGGCCTGGCTGGCTTAACTCACTATGAGCCCCAGGGAAGCACTCCTGGAGGCCTCGTGAAGACCGCCCCCCCCCCCGCCTCCATTCTTCCCTCCTTGGTCTCTGGTATGCATGAGAAGGTGATGAAGATTTTTCCCGTGCGCTGTGATGGCACCGAAACCACAGTGCATTCAGGGTTGCTACATCCTAGTTGGCTTGTTTCTCTTTTTTAATGCCAATAATATTGATTTTGGGTACAGTGGATCTCAGGCAAGCGAAACTCCAGTAAACAAAAGCTGACTATAGCCAAACGTGGCTGATGTTTCTTTTTTCCTCAGGGTTGGCAGGCCCTGCCTGCCTTTCCATCTGCCCAGTGCTGGCCTTGAACACCCAGAGTGGCTTCTCTGCATGCTCTCCTGTGGGCTGCCTTCCTGCCTTGGTGCTGGCGCCCAGAGCTTGAGACCCATTTCTGTCTGCAAGAGGACTCTGGTCTCTGCCCTTGCTCCACTGAGCTCTGGCTGCCACCTGCATCCAGCATCCGTTCCCAGCACCCCCTGTCCCCGCTCCAGGCCGAGCTCATCTGGGGCCTGCTACCAGGTACAGTGACCCTCCCCTTCCCTTGCAGACATCAACTGTGAGTCAGCACTGAAAGCAGGTCCCCAGTATACCCATACCTTGCCAGCCTCATCCTCAGTGCACACTCCCAGCTAGGAGTAGGGATTCGGGGTGAGTGAGACACAGCCCCGTCCTCAGGCCTTGGCCTTTCTGACTCAGGAGGCTGACACACACATGCACCAATGAGGGACACAAGTACACTGTCTTCTGTGACGGGGGGCGGGTGAGCCTGGGAGAGCCCAGAAGAAGCCTGGAGGGCTTCCTGGAAGAGGTGGTGCCAAAGGTGTGCGATGTTCCATATGATCTCTGCAGTCCTTGGGTGTAAGCATCCCAGAGAAAGACCCCTCCATGGGGACTGTTGAGTCTATCGCTACTGGCTAGGTGGCATTTGGTGACAAAGTAACAAATGGTCCGAGCTTCCTCTGCCTAGTCCTGGATTGTTGGGGGTCTGGTTTCTTCAGGGCGACAGAGACACAGCCATGGCTGACTGTTCTGGGGCCCTGGCTCCTGCCTTTCTCCTCTCTCAAGAACACGGGACACTGCGGTTGACCCCTAAACAGCTCTGTTCTTCCACCCCCCTGTCTCCGTACCCTTTGCACTATGATGGGGCAGCTCTTCCCATCAGGGGTGGGGTCTAGACCCCCCCGCTTTGAATCTGCACTGGCTCCGTGACTTGCTCTGGCCGACAGAATGTGGTGGAAATGATGCCGTGCCAATTTCAGGCGTAGGCCTCAAAGAGCCTCGTGGCCTTGCGTGCCCACCCTCTTGGGACCCTGGCACCACCATGTGCAGAAGCCCAGATGGCCTCCTGGAAGAATGGGACACATGTAGTCTACTCACCACCACCCTAGTCGCCCCGGCCAACAGCCAGCCAGCAATCAGCCGACCTCTGCCATTGACCACACATGCTTGAGGGAGCCTGGAAGACCTGCCCGACCAGCTAGCTGCTCAGCTAACTCAACAGTTGGTGCAAGCTGGTACATTTCGGGGTGGTTATTCCGCAGCAGAAACTAACAGATCCAGGCATCCCAGCATTCTGGGCAGGATGCACAGGCTGCAGGATTTATAGGCAGAGGCCTGGCTGCAGACAGATGGACTGGCTGGCCTTGGGACCTTCACCTGGCCCTCATGTTTGCTGTTACCTGGGTTCTGCTGTACAGCTAGGATCTACAGTCCTCACAGTTACAACCAAGGTATAGTTGGCCTGGTAGTGGCTGTGCCTAAGCCATCTGGCCTCCTCTACGGTTTCCTGGACCTACCCAGGGCCTTCCAGCCGCTTTCCATGACACTCCAGGTGAAACCCAAATGCCACACCATCCCACACCATGCTCCCTATTCCCACCCTGCTCCCAGGTTTGTGCCTCTCACTGCACTCCAGACACACCTGCCTCCAACCCATAAGACCTAACCTGACCTCCGGGCCTTTGCATGTGCAACTCTCCTGACTAGCATGCTCTTCCAGGATACCCACACGGCTCCCCCCCATTTCCTTCAGGCTCTGACCCAGTAGGCTTTGTTAAACAAACCGGAGATCACAGATCATTCTTACCAAATGGCCTGTGTCACTGTCCGCTTTATTTCTTTTCAGAGCAATTAGCATGACTGGGTGCAAAAGTGTCCACATTGTGAGACATCCAGAGGGAGCCAGCGAAGGTTAGGAAGGGAGGGTGGGATGCTGAGAAAGACGTCGGCGTTGGGACCTTCATAGCACACAGCCACTGCCTGGGAGCTGATGTGTCCTGAAGCAGCCTGGCACCCCCCACTGCCAGACAAACCAGCAGAGACACTGTTGGCAGTGCTTTAGCCACATGTAGGAGCTGGTATCTCACTCGGCCGCACAAGCCCAGGTTTATGGCCATGGCATAACTGCTTACAAGTGTTATGCAGGTGACACATGTTTGTCAAAAACACCTCGTCTTGAGGTGGCCACAGAGAGCAGTTCCCTGGAACACAAGAGGCTTCACAAAGCAAGGTGTCCCTGGGGCTCCTGCCTTCTGAAACCCCTTAATCGAGGGCCCACCATTTAGGTCCCTTCTCAGAGTTTCTAGAGCCTACAAAAGAGAGAAGTCTCTAACTGGAGCTGGGACTCCCCGGCCGCAAACAGGAGCAACACCGGGTGGCCTGGCTCAGCCTCGGAAGCTGGGAAGGGCACCCTCCAGGCCCAAGGAGGCCCAGGGCAGGCCCAGACCCACCATGGATCCAGGGTTCAGGGACAAAGCTCTTCTGTACTCCGTGAGGGGCCCCATGGCAGACCCATCCCAGAGTCCTGGACCAGTCACCAGGAGGGAGAGCTAGGGCCTGGTTGGGGTCCAAAGGGACCATGCAGTCTCGTGGTAAAGAGCGTGGAGTCTGGAGCCAGACTGCCTGGGATCAAATTGCAGCTCACTCCATCACTGCCCTGCTGAGTGACCCCAGGCAAGCCTCATAACGGCTCTGAGCCTCAGCTTCCGCATCTATAAGATGAGTGTAAAAACAGTGTCTCCTCACAGGGTGGCGAGGACCCCCACGGAATGCTCAGACTGGGCCCCAGCACATCACAAATGCTGCAGAAGTGAGTTGTCATCCACATCATCAGAGGCCATGACTCTGCATCACTCAGAGCAAGGGTGGAGCCTTCCCAGCAAGGATTCGACTCTGTTCCAGGTTTGAGGCTGCTGGGGTACTGCTCCCAGGGCTCTCCCTCCCCTTACTGGGCAAGGAGCTGGTGGGGAGTGAGAGGCAGGAGTTAAACCTCAGCTGCTTCATCATCAAAAGGACAGCAGGAGGGATGAGGCAGGGGTGAGAAGCAGAGGTGGCAGGAGGTTTTCAGGCCCCCAGGAACAATGTGTCCAAATAGTTTCACAGCAGCTCAGGGGAGCCCATGGGATGGAAACGGAAAGGCAGGCTGTCATGTCTGATCCCTCCACTGACAGCCCCAGGGTCCTGGGTCCCAACCCACCAGCCCTACTGTGCACAGCCAGACACCAAGAGGAAGGAACACAGAACCCGCCTTCAGAGAATCAGAGACAGACTCCACGTTGGGGTCACCCAACACGGTCGTTGTGTGGCCATTACAAACTCAACCCTCCTCTGTGCTCCTGTTTCCTCATCCTCACAAAAACATCCATGGATGGGGCGCCTGGGTGACTCTGTTGGTTAAGCGTCTGACTCTTGCTGTCAGCCCAGGTCACGATCGCAGAGTCAGGGGACTGAGCCCCACATGAGGCTCTGCACCGACAGCATGGAGCCTGCTTAGGATTTTCTCTGTCCTTGCCCCTTCCCCACTCTCTCTCTCTCTCCTTCTCAAAAAATGATAAAGAAAGAAACATAGAAAAAAATATCCATACATGGCTACACAGGGCCTCCTGGGGCACCTGCACGTACCAGGGATCGCAATGGTAAAAAGAGGGAGAGGGGAGAACACGCGGACAGCAGGCATGAATGACTGCAGGTGTGCTACAAATGATCAGAGATCTGAAGAGCTCAATTCTTAGGAGTTTTAAAAAGGCTTCTTGACATGTGACTGGAGAAAGGGGGCCCAGTTAGTAAACGGTGCTGGGACATCGGAACCAATTCCAGACACATTAAAAATCTATATTTGAAAAAGAGAAGTTGAAGAGGGGGATATTCTGGGGGAATATCTTTCCAAACTTGGGGTTGGGAACAATTTCTTTAACAAGGTGTTAAAAGCTCAGTAAGCATAAAAAAAAAAAATCGATAGGTTTGACTGCAGGAAAATGTAAATTTCCCTTCACCAAATGACGGGTGAAAAGACAAATCACTAAAAGCAGAAGACCTCTGGCATATGTACAACTAGCAAAGGATCAGTATCCAGAATACATAAAGAAGTCCTACAAATCCACAGGAAGAAGAGAGGCAATGAGCAAAAAGACCACAGCAGGCATGTCGTAGAGGAGGAAACGGAGTGCACAGATGAACACGGGAAAAGCTGCCGGATGTCACGAGGATGCAGGGAAGTGCAAGGTAAGGTCCCCGTGAGAGATTTCACATCCATCAGGCTCACAGTGAGGAAGACATGTGACATCTGAAAGCACCGAGGGTCTGAGAGGATCAGCTGGCACCCACGGTTGATGAGTGTGAAACCTGGTCTGGCCACACTGAAAACCACTTTGGCCTTTTCTTGTTAGGTTGACCAGTCCCATACCTTAGAACCCTGCAAATCCACTCCCAGGAGTCACACAAGGCACACCCAAGAAGAGTTCGTCGCAGCACTGTTAGCAAGAGGAGGGGAAGAAAGGAAATGACCCAGATACTCATTGACAGAGCAATGCAAAAAGAAATTGTAGCACAGTCACACAATTTCTTTCCACACTGGTGACAGCAAACTCCAGCTACACAGCAGCACAGCTCAAGCTTAGAGACAGGGAAATGTTGAGTACAAAAATGCAAATTTTAGAGATCTACATACAGAGAGCAAGTTTTTACCGCTTGAGAACAAAGAAGCAATCTAATGTTTAGGCTTATTCAGTCGGCCTGTGAGCAAGAGAATGGCAAACAAACAAACACCAAATTGCAGAGAGGGGTGACCTCCAGGCAAGGAGAAGATGGAAGTGACTGGGAATGTTCTAGTTCTGGAGTTGAGCTGCGGGCCCACGGATGTTCATTGTCCCACCATCCTTCATAATGCACGAAACACACGAAGTATTAAAACAGAACAGAGGCAAAGGAGAAAAACAAGAAGAGAAACATGGTGTGGGTCCAGACACATCCAGTATGATTTCCTTGTCACACACATAGTTCACTGTTTTCACGTGGTGTCACGGGGGGTACCAAGAGTTCCGTCGAGAGGCCAGAGCGGGAAGTGAAAGGACAGGCAATTGGACGAGGGCATTCTTCCCTCTGGGCCCCAGTTTCTCCATATGCAAGATAAGGGGGTGTACCAGCAGTGGCAAATGGCTGGCGTGCATAACCCAGGTCTCCCCTTCCTCACCCGCTGAGGACACTACTCATGGATTGCAGCACTGTTTCACATGGAGCACAGACACGCAGCGTTGGACTCCACAGCTGGGCCCTGCAGGCTGCCAGGGATGCCAGTCTGAGAGGGCACACTAAGTGATACTTACATGCTGATCTGGAGAGGGTCCCTCCAGCTGTGGCCTGGAAGGTTCTGAAGCCTCACCAGCAGTCACTGGCTAGTCTGAGAGGCAGGGGCCCTAGGGAGGAGCCGGCTGGCTTTGGAACTGACCCTAGCCGGACCCTGGCAGCGTGCAGCCTCAGCTTCTACACAGCCCACGCCTGTGGCCTCCGGTCCGCCGTGGGGGGGTCCCTGCCCCCCCCCCATCATCTGACCAGAGCCCGTGCTCCCATCCGTCGGGTGGGCAGGCTCATGTCTACACTCTGCGGGTGAGCTCTGCTGGACCTGAAAACGGCAAGACAGGCAAAGGGCCAGGCAGGAGCTCAGCAACACCCTCTAGCCCAAAGAGCCGTGGAAGCGGCCCCGTTGTGCCACATTCAACAAGCTCTCTGAGGCAGGAGGATGGCATTCCTTTCACCACCGCCTAGGCCTGTCTGGGCCTGCAGGCCTTTGCTCCTCTGCTCCCCTCCCTACCTGCCCCCCCTGCCCCCGCCTGTCCCCTCTTCCTCCCCTTATGGTCCCAGCTCACAAGACTCCTCCTTGGTTGTGCTATTCCATCTACCTCCCACCCCCACCCCCCCCAGTGACCGCTGACGTCCCTTCCTCTAGACAACCACCACACAGAGGTCAGCTTTTCCGAGGAGAGCTTGTGTGCTGGGTCTGGTCCAGTTTCTGTGGGTGTCTGTCCCCTCCAGTATGGGGAGCCCAGCAGGGTCCACCTCACAAAATAATACCATCAAACAGCCACAATTCCTTGGAATCAATGGGCTTCTCCGAGAACTGTCCACCTACTGCCTAAGCCGCACAGCCAGTGAGGTTGGCAGTCGGGGAATGGTACCTCCCTCCCTATTCCAACAGTGAGAAACTCAAGGGCCACAGAGGTGGGTGACTTCTCCAGCATCACTGCCCACCCTCCAACCTTCTGGGAGGCTGAGAAGCTTTTCTGTCATGTCCCATCAGGGCCCTCAAACCCCAGGAAACACCTCATTTCCCCAGAGCAGGGGCCTGCTGAGTGACCACAGCCCCTAATTATGAAGCATCTGGTTTCATCCGTGTCCCTGCGGATTCTTTTAATAACAAGATCATGTGGAGAGACATCATACCCAGGGACGTGATGCTTCGGCGATTCGTCTCTCTTTCATTTTGTTCACCTGATACACGTTTTAAATGACTACCGGGCTGTGTACACAGGAAGCCTTGATTCGCTAGAAAGAACCGTGGTGGGTTTTCTTAGAAGACAAGGTCAGGAATTTAAGGCATCCAGACGTGTCCAATGAGCAGAGTGGAGACAAAGATGTCTCTCCTGCTGCTGTGTCTGGGAACACAGCTGCCCACACACGCCCACCACAACCTCGGATCAGAGCCTGCCACTGATATCCACTGTGTGAAAGGGCTTGGAACCCACTGTCATCTTTATCACCATCCCTCTTCCCCAAGAAGCAAACACCATGGGCTTGCAAAGGCACTCCAACAGGAATGCTCACTTGTGTTCCCAGGAATACACACAGATGCCAGATATTTACTTCTGGTTCCAACTTCTCCTGGGTTCATCCTCTTTCAAGTCCTGGAAACTCTGGGCACCACTTCTTGCCCTACAATCCCTCCATCAGATCCCCCCATCGCCCACTCTCCCAGGAAGCTCCCCCCACCTGGACATCTCCAAATCCTACTCAAAGTCATCTCTGACTCCCCCTCTTCCAGGCAGTCTCCTTGCCTTCTCGCTGGCTTCTTTACACTAATTTCCTGCTAGAACGATCATAATGGGTTCAAATGTTGCTGCTTGCACACCTATCTCCCCCGTCACGGGGCAGGTGGTGGGAGCAGGGCACAGGGCTGATGTACCCCCGTTACCTCCAGCCCCTCAACATGGGCCCGGGCACATTGGTGGGGGGGGTGGAGTAGGGCCTCAAAGAAGCATGATCTAAATCCCTGGGCTCTGTTTTCCTCAAACTTAGAGTGTAGTGAAAGAGTTCTAATGACAAAGAAGGTAAATTCTAGGTATTCTGAACAGAGACCAGGCAATCCTTTCCTGAGTATTTCACAGTGAAGCCAAGACCTCATTGGTGAGTAACTGTCAACTGCCCAACAATGGGAGTGAAGAACTTTCCCAGGAGAGAGAGAGTCACAGACAAATGTTGTAAGGTGGGAGGGAGCAACTTGTGTAAGGACCGAAAGGCCAGTGGTGCCTCAGCAAAGCAATGGGGCGATGGGCAAGAGTTCATGGATTATGCATATCGGTTAGGTTAGGATGGGTTACGCTGCATAACACACAATTCTCTAAATCTCAGTGGCCTACAATAAAGTTTCTTTATGTCTCAGACTACACGCACATGTGGCTCTCCTTCGTCTCCTCTCCCCTCTGGACTCAGGTTGACAGAGCAGTCTGTCTCTGTCTGGAATATTGCCATTGTCGTGGAAAAAGGAAAAGAAAAGTGGTAAATTACTCACTGGTTCTTAAAGCGTGTGCTCACATCTGTTTTCACTGTTCACCAGCCCCTCTGCCATGCCTGAGGACAACATGGGCCATGCTGTATAATCCTCCAACCGAGCAGGGCACTTCGATACAGGGCACCGAATGTGGGGGAGTGGTAATCCAGTTCCACACCGTGCTTATGATTTTGACGTCTTTCCTAGGATCAGTGAAATCTGTTGAATAAACTGTTCATTTCTAAAAATCCCTCTGGCTGTAGTGAGAGACACAGATTGGAAATGGGCAAGGGTGGGATTCGGGAGAAAATTCGGGAAGCTGCCTCAGTTTCCCAGGGAAAAAAAAAAGAAAAGTACTTTACACTAGGGTCATGGCAGTGGAAATGGAGAGAAGCCAAGAGGTTTAAAAGATGGAAGGATCTAGTGATGTACAAAGAGGAGCAGAGGTGAGTGAATGTGTGATGCCAGAATGGTGAAAAGATACAGCAGGCTTGGCTTCTCATGTCTTAAACAGTTGCTGGCTCCCATCTTTGGGGAGGACCAGCTACTCTATTCTCTACTTGTCCTTGGGTTCTCTATGTTCTCCTAAGAAATCTCCCTTCTTGCTTGAAAAAAAAAAAACGGCTGAACTAAATAAAGATGGGAACACATGGATGTGGTGAGCAGGCGAGTGAGCTGACAAATGAGTGACACAGTGACCAAGGGAATTAATTCATGTCTCCAAGTGTTAAGAGTGAAGAGAAACTAGACTCAACCAGAAGAAAAAGAAAGTCCTCCCACTGGGCATGCCTCAAAAGGATCCCTCGCCTCCCTACTGACACATCAGGCATCTTTCTTCTTCCACGGGGCTATGACCAATTTCGGCTATAACAGAGAAAGGGGAGTGGGTGAGAGAAGAAGAAGGGAGGGACAGGGAGGCAGAGGAAGGATGGACTCCATGGACATATAGCAACCTCTATAGAATCCTCTCCTCTCCTCCATGTAGCCTCCCTCCCTATGCTTTCTTTTCAGAGTTCCAGACTTGACTTTCGGTGGTGGGAGGGCTTGGGATTCACAAACACCTCAAAAGAGAATTTCTGTAGCAGCAGCATTAGGCCACCTTACAGGAATTTAGAGCCTTGGGGTCCACACAGGCACAGAAAGCCGTGGGGTCTCCTCTGCCCTGGATGTTCTCATTAGCCAAGAAGTGGAAGGTTCAGACACAGAACTGTATGGTTGTGGACTCAGTTCAGCGCACCCACGGGGACAGCAAATAAGATGCTCCCTGTGGCAGCAGAGGGAGTGTTGTGGTCACTGTCCATGGTGCTTACAGGCTGACTCACCTGGAGAGGCTTGTTCTAAGACCCCGCCACACAGGATGTCAGAGCTGAGAGGGCTCCAGGATTTCAACTTTCCCAGTGCCTCATTTTTTCAGATAAGAAAGCACAAGTCCAGAGAGGGGAAAGACTTCCCTCGGGGCCACACAGTGGGTGGCACCGAGGGACTGGAAGCTAGCCTCTAGATGCTTGCTCAGACAAAACTCATTTCCTTGGAAGGCTCCTGGGATTTCCCCCCAGAAACCCAGAATAATTAGACCCTGAAAACTCACTGGAGGACATAGTAGGTACTCATTGGACACTGGTTGACTGAATAAACGATTATACCGGGACGCAAAAAAAAAAAAAAAAAAAAAAATCTTGAAGCTGGGCTTGGGCCCCAGATCCTGAATTCAAACAGGAAGTCGTGTTCCTTTTTGGTATGGGTGAAATGGTACCGAAGAAAGCAGTGGGGGAAGGTAAGAAGTGCTGCCACGAAGACAGTGGGGTGGCGGGAAGAGGATAAGAGCAGGTGCAACCCAGGATATTGAGCACAGAGGAGGGCAGCAACTGGACACTAACCTCTGTTCTCTCAGGTTCACTCCCACCCAGGAAAACAGGTTGAACAGCTCAGGAGTTTCCTTAGGGAGGGTGGTCACACGACCTCAATCTGGCCATCCTCCCTGGCCACAGTGATTGGTTCAGCACTGGGTATGTGCCAGTCAGGTCCCAGTGGGTCCAGACCTTAGGGCTGGAATCATAGGGAATGAGGGGTTCTTTTTCTGTTGGGAGGCTGAAGGTGACTGTTGGGGGCCATCTTGCTTTCCTAACAGAAAAGCCCAGCTGAGAATGACACCAGCACAGAGGAAAGTAAGCAAGGCCAAGAGGTCGGGAAAGATGATTGCTACTGATGTCATCAAGCACCCAGGTACGGCCTTGCCTAAAACTGTCTGCCCTTAGCCTTCTTAGGTACGTAAATCATTCTCTCTTGCTTCGTTTGATTGCTTGTTTAAGCCGATTTGGTTTTTCTGTCACTCAGTGGCTATCAAAAAACAACAACAACAACAACAACAACTCCAATTGTTCCTTGAAGTTGTCTAAATGGAGCATCCTGGAATTGTGACAGTATGGATTTAGGCTAGGTTCAAGGGGGACTTTGAGATAACAGTGCAAAACTCCACAGTCTAACCTGGAGATCCAAATCGATTCAAACCGTATCTGTTGGCAGCCTGCTATAGGCTGGGCCAGTCACATTACCCAAATTAATCCTCATAGGACCGACCCTGTTAAGGTAGCAACTGATGACCCCATTTTAGAGGACGTGGCAGAGGCTCAGAGAAAGGAGGTGACAAGGCTATAGCTTGGAAGTGTGAAGCCAAGATTGCACACCTGGATTCTGCTGTGTGCAGCCTGAGAAGCCTCATGGTATGGCCTGTCCGTGTGTCAGGGCACCTGGCCCCACGCCTGGCATTCTGTGGGTGCCTGAGACTTGGTAACTGTCATGTGCCTGTTACAAGACTCAAAAAAGCAATGTGCACTGAAGGCAGGCAGGGACCTTCTTTCCCCAGCACTAACACACCTTCCCAGTTCCCCGAGGACTAGAATCCCTCTCTTTCCCTTGCTTTCCTTGGAAGAGTCCTGCTCTTGTGACCACAGGGCAGTCCCCCATTCACAGCCGGCATTGGGAGCTGCTACAAGGGAGGCCAAGAGCCTTCACCCCTCCACTATGCCTGGGGACATCTCTTTCCTTGGAGCCTTGGGGAACCTGACGCCCGACTTGCACACCCAAGGTCTTTTCCAGAACATGCCAAGAGTCTCACTCGGTTTGGAATGGGATGTATCCATCACTGCACTTTCCATGTCTCACTCGTGCACTCCTTTCTGTGCACTGTGGCCTCCCGTGCCTGCCACAGGAAAGGCCAAGCTGACAAGAACTCAACAGCTTAGCACTTGAAGGGACACACGAGGCAAGAGCTGACAGCTGGAAAGTTCTATTTAGAAAAGACCTCACGCTTAAAACTGAAGAGGCTGTCGAAGCCCTCAGGGTCCGGAAGCAGTGCTTGGGCCAAAGTGAACTGGAAGACTTCATGACGGCTGGAGGCTCTGGCCATGATGGGGGAGGAGAGGGTGTGGTGAGGTCCCTTGGGGTGACCCGAAGGCCCACTGCGTGCAGGGTCAGGTTGGCCAGAGAGGAAAAGGCAGAGGCTTGTCTCAGAGGTGTTCACAGACCAAACATGAATGGGCCAACCAGACAGACAGAGCACCGTAGCTCATGGGTGTAGAGTACAGGGACAGGGGCAGAGATCCAAGTCTGCTGGGGAACTAGTTAAGAACAGAGAAATTTTAACCAACACTAGAAGGCTGTATCAGTTGGATGTGTTTGGCTGAAGTGACAGAAAACCCTACCAAGAGTGGCTTAAACTATGAAGGCATCTAACATTGAATGTTTAATGACGATGTGAGAGATGGGAGGTCCAGAGGTGGTCTGGTGGCTCACAATGTCATCAGTGACCCAGGTGCCTCCTGCCTCTCCGTTATACCGTTAACAGAATATTGGTGTCACTGGTTCACGGTTGCCGTGTGGCTGCTTCCACTCCAGCCGTGACATCTGCACAGTTAGCACTCAAGTCGGAAGCAAGGGGGCACCTTCTTGAACCCTGCCCACCTCTACTCAAGAAGGAGAATCTCTCACAGAAGCCCCCAAAGACTTCCTCTAATACCTCATTGGCCAGAACTGGGTCCCGAGCCCCTTCCCCAGCCAGTCACCAGCTGCAGGAAAAGTGGTTGCCGTGACTGGCTTGGACCAACCCTGATTCCTCCAAGTGGAGCATCCACAGGAAGAAGGCAGGGCGGGCTGGACAAAGGCTACTATGTGAGCATCTGACACCATCCAGCTCGAAGGGACAAGTGGATAAGGGAGCTGAGGGCTCAAAGCACAGGGGATGGAGAGCAGAAGGAATGGCACAGAGGTGCAGAGGTGTGGGGACAGCTTGGGTGCTCGGGATTACTGCTGGTTCATTACCGTGGGAACAGAGCACAGGTGGGAAAGTTGGGCAGGCCCTCATTTTCCAGTTTAGGCCTGGAGTGGGGCAGGCCTTAGGCTATGGGGAGCTCCTAGGAGACGCTGAGCATGAGAGTGAGTGCAGGAGCAGAGGGGAAATTGCAGTTTTGTACGGGCACTTTAGGAACGGAGTAGAGCCATTCTGTGACAGCCAATAATGTCGCTAATAAAACTCTGGTGGCCTCTATTCAAACGGATGATTATAATTGACAAGAGAGAGCAAACATGACCTTAACTCATACATTTGGTAGTGGCAGCTACCTGTTTCTGGATATTAGAACGCACACCCTCAGCCTGGTCCTTTAGACAGCTACTGTGTCACATCCGCGACCCTGTGGCCCCCACCGGTCCCACCTTCCCTCAGCCTGGCTTCCAGCCAGAGGCCCCAGGGGGCCTGAAATGACTCGGTGCCCGGTGTTGTCATGTACACGGGATGCCCCCAGCTCGAGGGTGGGGCTGACTGTGTCCCACTCTCCAGAAAAGACAGCAGAGGCTAGAAGTGAGTGGGGGCTTGCTGTGAGGTGTGGGGTAGGGTGTGACACCAGAGCCGCTACCTTTCCCCGTCCACCGTGCTATGTATGACTTCAGGACTTTAGGAAGTTTGCTTATTGGCTAAACAAACCCAAGGGGGGCTCAGAACTCCTGCTCACTCCAGCGCTCCACCAGGGGGGGTCAGAGGATGGGAAGGGAGAGGACATGGGGAGGGGAGGGAGGAGGGCTCTGCTCTGTGCCATGCTTACCCATGCAGAAGGACACACATGTGACCCCATAAACGTGTCATCTATCTGTTATGCCCTGCGGCCCTCCAAGCCAAGTGTTAAGAATGCCCTGCTCTTGCAGGGACCACACAGTCCGGGGGTGACCAGGTGGGCAGGTGCACCGCGGGGGAGGCCCTCACAGTCCAGCCCGTGTCTGAGAGGGCAGCAGCCCTAATGAAGACCCTCTGTTCCAGGAAATCACATCCTGGGATGGACAGGTGCCCGGGTTGCCAGGTCAGCCAATTCTGGCCTTAAAGGGCAAGCTGGTATCATCCAGGCGGCTGATTTTTTTTTAATTAAATGGCACATTGAGAACCCACTAGTCAAGCCCCAATCCTGCTCTCTTGTAGCCCTCAGCCTCAGCTTTGATTTCTTCTGGCGCCACAGCTTCTAAGCTTCAAGTTGAGTACCATTATGTATATCAATTCTGTTCCCTTCCTGCGTTGACTTTAGTGTTAAGAGGCCACCCCAATAAACTCCCCCTCGCACACAGGCCAGCAGGCCTCTTTTCATGCAGTTCTGTAAAACGTTGAGCTGAGGGTTTAGAATCACAAGGCTTGGAGGGGCCTGTCTGACCAAGCAGGGCGGGTGGGCGGGCACCAAGGATTCACCCAGAAAACCTCAGCCAGCAAAGTGTCAGGCCGCCAGGAGAGCTGCCGCCAGGGATTGAGTGGGTTTAGAGGAACTCGATTAAGTGGATTCATCCAGCTGCCTCCAGGACAGCAGGCCCCGGAGGGGGGCTGTATGTGTGAAAGATGGAGTGTCCCAGCTGCCTGGACCCGCCCTTTCTCCAAACCAGGTGGCGAGACATGACGTTGAAATAGGAACACTGGCATTCAAAGCTGGCTCCATCACTTAGTCATCAAAAGGAAAATGAGCCTCAGTTTTCTTATCTGTAAACTGGGACTCTTGAAAGCCCTCCCTCTTAGGGTGGGGTGGGGGGGGTAATTAAGCGAGGTAACACCGGGTTAGCTCGGAAGCTGGTTGGGGCTGAGTGTACTCCCAGACACGCTATCATTGCTGTCGTGATCCCTGTCTTCCAGGGCAGGGTCGGAATGCTTTCTCCATAAAGCATTTTACTCCGCCTATGTGTCTGCCACAACTCCTCAGCTCTGCTGTTCTGGTGCAAAACAAACCTCAGCCATAGGTAGTCCGCAGTCTCCAGCACTGCTTTCTGGGTGACGGGGGTTCAGGCACCTGGGACCCGCCATGTGTCGCAGTCGCATTTTCAGCAGTGGGCAGGGCTGTTTTCCCAACAAGTTACACTTGGCCTTGGATCACTAACCCTGTTCTAGGAGGCTGGCTGGGCATGAGTCCCCTGGAGTCCCCTAAAGTCCCCGGGCAGAGGCTCATGTGCCCTGGAATCCATACCTCCCGGCCCCCAAGCAGTGGGGCAATTAGTAAATCGTGCCCCTGGGGGCCTTGCAGCTAAGACCCGAGTGAGTGGCGCTCTGTCCCTTATTCAAACGACCTGGAAACCCAGTCGTGGGAGACAGGGGATTCGCCCAGGTTACACAAACTCAGTTCAGACTTCCTGGGGCACTGTGACCTGCTCTTCATCACTGTCAGTGACAAGGGAAAGGCCTCAGGTGGGAGGGGTGTGTGGGCAGGAGGACCTGTTGGGTCACGCTAGCCTGGCCTGTCAAGGAGCAGCTCTGGGTGACACATGGCCCACGTGTGTCACCTTTCAGCTTGTAAGAGAAGGTCCCTTTGGAAGCACTGGCTTCCGTCCTTCGATGGAGAGCCGACTGCGTGCCAAGCACAGCAACCCTACGAGTCAGGTTGGGAAAGCCGGGCACAGAGAGGTTAGGGCTATTTCCAGGTCACACAGCAGGTAGGGGCAGAGCTGGGGTCTGATGCAGACCTGATGCCCAGGCCCACACTCTCTACTTCCCCAGGAGCCATCATGACACATGCCAGTGTCCCTCGGAGAGGTACCAGCTATCAGCCCCGGGAGCCATCCCTGCCCAACAACCAGGCAGTCATAAAAGGGAGGAAGGACAGGGACGTCTCCAGGGTGCCAGGCTGGGTTTGAATCCTGACTCTGTCTCCGGGTGAGTCGCCAAGTCCTCCTGTCCCCATGGTGCTGAAATCAGCAACTACTTTTTAAATTTTTTTTTCTAATTAACGTTTTTTATTTAGTTTTGAGAGAGAGAGAGACACACACAGAGCGTGAGCAAGGGAAGGGCCAGAGAGAGAGGGAGACATGGAATCCGAAGCCAGCTCTAGGCAGTGAGGCAGCTCTGCCAGGGAGGCAGAGACCTAGCGGCCTGCAGGCCACCGCACCCTGCCCAGGAGGATGATTTTGGGGTGGTGGTGGTGGTGAAAGGGTGCCCCTGCATGTCCACAAGGAGGCCACCAGGTGGGGGCAAAGGGGCTGCGCCTATCCTGAATCTGGACACTGTCTTGGGGCTCCTGGCCCTCAACCCATCTCTAGTCAAGCGACTTTAACCAAGGGCCAGGAATTAGGCCTCAGGGGCCAAATCCAGACTTTGAAAGAATTAATTTTCCATTCAACATTGGGAGAGTTCAGATGGAAACCCAGGTGTGGCGATTTTAGTGGTGGCTGTGTGATCTGACATGAGAAGATCTAGCTGGGGAGGAGCCAACATGGAGGGAGAGCGTGCAAGTTGTTTTTGCATTTTGCATCCATGAAATACAGCCAGATCAACTCGAAACCATCCTGCACACCTAGAAAACTGATTTGAGTATTAACACAACAACATGCACCACCTGAACCACAGAACTCAGCAGGTACATGACACGGAGAGGCGAACTGGGGGAGAGAGAAGCTGCGGAGGGCAGGGAGCTGTTTTTGCATGTAGAGAGAGGATGGAGATGCGGGCGGGGGGGTGAGGTATGGGAAAAGCACTCCCCCCCCCAAAAGCATTTGGAGAGAAAGTGAAAAAGTGGAAACAGCCACAGTGACTGAACTAAAAAGGGAGAAAGGAGAAAGGAGAGGGCTTAAATTCCATTAAGATGCTATAAACAGGTGGAACGCAGAGCCTGGAAGTCCACAGCTCAATACCTGGCAGTGCTCTGTTGGGAAGGGCAAATCCCCAGGAGGAGAGTGAAGTCCAGTGGGTCTTCGAGCCACAGGGGAGAGGTGGTTCCCCTGCTGGGAGAACATCTGGTAGAGGCGGTGTGGCCCCCACAGAGGCACAGGTACCAGCAGACCCTGGAGAACAACCATATTCGCCGGTGCTGGAACAAGGTTGTCAAGGGTGAAGACTGGCACCAGAATTGTGTAGTGATTTTGCATAATCCCTGAAATGCTGCCGCTATATGATTGCGTGAACTTTTTCTGGGGCGGGCTGGCACCCGGTCGCAGTCTCTGCGCATCAGCAGCAGCACGGTCCTGTGAACGTTCCTGGGTGCGGTTGGCACCTGGCCATTGCTCAGTGAGACTCTCCCGCGGAAAGTCTCAGCGGGTCAAAGCCACAGACCCTCAGAAGTGAGGGGTCGGGAAACACCGCTGCATCTGAGATAAAACTCAGGAGGGAGGTGCCGCCTGGCAACCTGACGGCTTGGTCACGGACAGTGTAAAAGCAGGCAGTGAATGGAAGCCGGAGACAAAGGACAGGTGTGCGACTGCTGGTTGGGGAGAGCAGAGTTCCCATACTAGAGACTGGGTAGCCGGGAGTCGCCATTTTCACCCCTCCCGTGCATGAGCATACATACCTACAAGCGCCACAACAATCCACCCCAGTAAGCTCAGCAGCGCCATCTAGTGGAGAATGGAGCCGTTACACTAAGCCCCGCCCAAGTGGGCCAACCTCGCTCTTCAGGAACACCACAAGTCTCTCTGCTTGCTTAGTTTATGGACTATAAAGTGCTTCATAGTTTGACTTCTAGGGGAAAAGGATGTAATTTCAACCATATTTCAGGCTGTTTGCTGGTCCATCTATTCCATTTTCTTTTTCTTTTTTTGTTTCTTTTCTTTTTCTTGACTACAGGAAGAGAAAAAATTTATTTTTATTTTCAATTTTTATTAAAAAATTTTTCTTTAATTTTTCTTTCTACTATACTTTTTACTTTTTTGTAAGTTTTCAAATTCTATTTAACTTCCATCATTTCATTTTATTCTATATTCATTTTTCATTCTATATTCATTTTTTTCAAATTTTCAAATGTTTTCCTTCCCCCCCCTTTCCCCTCCAATCTATCAATCTCATTTCAAGAACCAGAACAAAACACACCTAGGATCTAGCATCATTTATTTGATTTTTGTGTGTGTGTGTTTAATTTTTAATTTTATATTTTTTACATGATTAATTCCTCTTCTTCCTTGAAAATGACAAGATGAAGTTATTCACCCCAAAAGAAAGAGCAGGAAGAAACGACAGCCAGGGACTTTAACCGACACAGACCCAATCAAGATGTCTGAATCAGAATTTAGAATCACGATAATAAGAATACTACCTGGAGTCGAAAATAGATTAGAACCCCTTTCTGCACAGATAACAGAAGTTACATCTAATCAGGATGAAATAAAAAATGCTATACTGAGCTGCAATCTTGAAAGGATGCCATGGTGGCAAGGATGGATGAGGCAGAGAAGTGATTCAGGGATACAGAGGACAAACTTATGGAGAATAATGAAGCAGAAAAATAGAGGGAGACCAAGGCAAAAGAGCACGATTTAAGAACTAGAGAAATCAGTGACTCATTAAAAAGGAACAACATCAGAATCATAGGGGTCTCAGGAGATGAAGAGAGAGAGAAAGGGGTAGAAGGTTTAAGTGAGCAAATCACAGAAGAAAAGTGTCCTAATCTGGAGAAAGACACAGACATCAAAATCCAGGAGGTACAGAGGACTCCCATTAGATTCAACAAAAACTGACCATCAGCAAGGCATCTCATAGTCAAATTCACAAAATACTCAGGCGAGGAGAGAATCATGAAAGCAGCAAGGGAAACAAGTCCTTAACCTACAAGGGAAGACAGGTCAGGTTTTCAGCAGACCTATCACCAGAAACTAGGCAGGTCAGAAAGGAGTGGCAGAATATATTTAATGTGCTGAATTGGAAAAATATGCAGCCAAAAATTCTTTATCCAGCAAGGCTGTCATTCAAAATAGAAGGAGAGATTAAAAGTTTCTTAGACAAACAAAAATTAAAGGAGCTTGTGACCACTAAACCAGTCCTGCAAGGAAGTTTAGGGGGGACTCTCTGAGGGGGGAAAGGATGAAAAAAAGAGAGAGAGAGAGAGAGAGAGAGAGAGAGAGAGAGAGAGAGAGACCAAAAGCAACAAAGACTAGAAAGGACAAGAGAACACCACCAGTAACTCCAACTCCACAAGAAACATAATGGCAATAAATTTATATCTTTCAGTACTCACTCTAAATGTCAATGGACTAAATGCTCCAATAAAAAGACATAGGGTAACAGAATGGATAAGAAGACAAGATCCATGTATATGCTGTTTACAAGAGATCCACTTTAGAACTAAAGATATCTTCAGATTGACAGTAAGGGGATGGAGTACCATCTATCATGCTAATGGCTGACAAAAGAAAGCCAGAGTAGCCATACTTATATCAGACCATCTAGACTTTAAAATAAAGACTGTAACAAGAGATGAAGAAGAGCATTATATCATAATGAAGGGTCTATCCACCAAGAAGTCCTAACAATTGTAAAGATTTATGCTCCAAATGTAGGAGGACCCAAAGATATAAGTCAATTAATCACAAACAGAAAGAAACTCATTGATAATAATACCATCATAGTAGGGGAATTCAACACCCCGCTTAAAACAATGGACAGATTGGGGCGCCTGGGTGGCTCAGTCGGTTAAGCGTCCGACTTCGGCTCAGGTCATGATCTCGCGGTTCGTGAGTTCAAGCCCCGTGTCAGGCTCTGTGCTGATGGCTCAGAGCCTAGAGCCTGTTTCAGATTCTGTGTCTCCCTCTCTCTCTGACCCTCCCCCATTCATGCTCTGTCTCTCTCTGTCTCAAAAATAAATAAAGGTTAAAAAAAATTAAAAAAAAACAAAAACAAAAACAAAAGACAATGGACAGATCATCTAAACAGAAAATCAAGAAGTAAACAATGGCTTTGAATGACACACTGGACCTGATGGACTTAACAGATATATTCAGAAAATTAAATCCTAAAGCAACACGGGGTGCCTGGGTGGCTCAGTCAATTATGCGTCCAACTTCGGCTCAGGTCATGATCTCGTGGTCCGTGAGTTCAAGCCCCAAGTCGGGCTCTGTGCTGACAGCTCAGAGCCTGGAGCCTGCTTCAGATTCTGTGTCTCCCTCTCTCTCTAATCCTCCCCCATTCATGCTCTGTCTCTCTCTGTCTCAAAAATAAAGAAACGTTAAAAAAAATTTAAATCCTAAAGCAATGGAATATACATTCTTCTCCAGTGCGCTCAGAATTTGCTCCAGAATAGATCATGTACTGGGACAAAAATAAATCCTCAACAAACACAAAAATATCGAGATCATAACATGGATAGTTTCAGACCACAATGCTGAGAAACTCAAAATCAACCACAAGAAAAAAAATGTGGAAAGATAACAAATACTTGGAGACTAAAGAACATCCTACTAAAGAATGATTGGGCTAACCAAGAAGTTGAAGAGGAAATTTAAAAGTACATGGAAGCCAATGAAAATAACACCACAGCCCAAAACCTCTGGGACACTGGAAAGGCGGTCATAAGAGGGAAGGATATAGCAATCCAGGCCTTCTGACAGAAGGAGGAAAGTTCTCAGATACACAACCTAACCTTACACCTTGAAGAGCTGGAAGAAGGACAGCAAGGAAAACCTAACACCAGAAGAAGACAGGAAATAATAAAGATTAGAGCAGAAATCAATGCTATCGAAACCAAAAAACAAAACAAAACAAAACAAAAACTCAGTAGAACAGATCAATGAAACCAGAAGCTGGTTCTTTGAAAGCATTAACACAATTGATAAACCACTAGCCAGTTTGACCAAAAAGAAAAAGGAAAGGACCCAAATAAATAAAATCAGGAATGAAACAGGAGAGATCACAACCAACACGCAGAAATAAAAACAATAAGAGATTATTATGAACAATTATACGCCAATAAAATGGACACTCTCGAAGAAACGGACAAATTCCCAGAAACATATAAATGCCAAATCTGAAATAGGAAGAAATGGAAAATTTGAACAGACCCATAACCAGTAAAGAAATCTAAATAGTAATCAAAAATCTCCCCCAAAACAAGAGTCCAGGGCCAGATGGCTTTCCAGAGGAATTCTACCAAACATTTAAGGAAGAGTTAACACTTATTCTCTTGAAGCTGTTCCGAAAAAATAGAGGAGTGGAAGGAAAACTTCCAAACCCTTTCTATGAGGCCAGCATTACCTGGATGCCAAAACCAGACAGAGACCCCACTAAAAAGGAGAACTATAGACCAATTCCCCTGCTGAACATGGATGCAAAAGTCCTCAACAAGGTATTAGCCAACAGGACCCAACAATACATTAAAAAAATTATTCGCCATGACCAAGTGGGATTTATACCTGGGATGTAGGGCTGGTTCAATATCTGCAAACAATAGATAGGATTCATCACATCAATAAATGAAAGGACAAGAACCACATGATCCTCTCAATAGATGCAGAGAAAGCATTTGACAGCATCCTTTCTTGATAAAAATCGTCAAGAGAGTAGGGATAGAAGGATCACACCTTGAGATCATAAAAGCCATATATGAAAGACCCAATGCTAATATCATCCTCAATGGGGAAAAACTGAGAGCTTTCCCCCTAAGGTCAGGAACACGGCGGGGATGTGCACTCTCACCATTGTTATTCAACATAGTATTGAGATTCTTAGTCTCAGCAATCAGACCACACAAAGAAATAAAAGGTATCCAAATCAGCCAGGAGGAGGTCAAACTTTCACTGTTTGCAGGTGACATGATACTCTATATGGAAAACCCAAAAGATTCCATCAAAAAACTGCTAGAACTGACCCATGAGTTCAGCAAAGTCACAGGACATAAAATGAATGCACAGAAATCAGTTGCATTCCTATACACCAACAATGAAGCAACAGAAAGAGAAATCAACGAATCGATCCCATTTACAACTGCACCAAAAACCATGAAACACCTAGGGAGAAATCTAACCAAAGAGGTGAAAAATATATACACTGAAAACTATAGAAAGCTTATGAAAGAATTTGAAGAAGACACAAAGAAATGGAAAAATATTCCATGGTCCTGGATAGGAAGAACAAATATTGCTAAAATGTCAATGCTATCCAAAGCAATCTACATAGTCAATGCAATCCCTATCAAAATAACACCAGCATTCTTCCTAGAGCTAGAACAAAGAATCTTAAAATTTGTATGGAACCACAAAAGACCCCGAAGAGCCAAAGCAATCTTGAAAAAGAAAACCAAAGCGGGAGGCATCACAACCCCAGACTTCAAACTTTATTACGAAGCTGTAATCATCAAGACAGTATGGTACTGGCACAAAAACAGACCCTCAGATCAATGGAACACAATAGAGAACCCAGAAATGGACCCACAAATGTATGGCCAACTAATCTTTGACAAAGCAGGAAAGAATACCCAATGGAATAAAGACGGTCCCTTCAGCAATTGGTGCTGTGAAAACTGGACAGCGACATGCAGAAAAATGAACCTGGCCCACATTCTTACACCATACACAAAACTAAACTCAAAATGGATGAAAGACCTAAACATAAGACAGGAAGCCATCAAAATCCTCCAGGAGCAAGCAGGCAAAAATCTTTTTGATCTTGGCCACAGCAACTTCGTACTCAGCACGTCTCTGGAGGCAAGGAAACAAAAAGCAAAAATGAACTACTGGGGCCTCATCAAAAGAAAAATTCTGCACAGCGAAGGAAACAACCGGCAAGACTTAAAGGCAACCAATAGAATCGGAGAAGATATTTGCAAATGACATATCAGATAAAGGGTTAGTATCCAAAAGCTATAAAGAACTTATCCAACTCAACACCCAAAAATCAAACAATCCAGTGAAGAAATGGGCAAAAGACATGAAGACACTTCTCCAAAGAAGACATCCAGATGGCCAACCGAAACATGATAAAATGCTCAACGTCACTCATCATCAGGGGAATACAAATCAAAACCACAATGAGAGAACACCTCATACCTGTCAGAATGGCTAACCTTAACAACTCAGGCAACAACAGATGTTGGCGAGGATGCGGAGAAAGAGGATCTCTTTTGCATTGTTGGTGGCAATGCAAGTTGCCGCAGCCACTCTGGAAAACAGTATGGAGGTTCCTCAAAAAATTAAAAATAGAACTACCCTACGACCCAGCCATTGCACTACTAGATATTTATCCAAGGGATACAGGTATGCTGTTCTGAAGGGACACATGCATGCCAATGTTTACAGCAGCACTGTCGACAATAGCCAAAGTATGGAAAGAGCCCAAATGTCCATCTCTGGATGAATGGATAAAGATGTGGTATATACATACAATGGAGTATTACTCGGCAATCAAAAAGAATGAAATCTTGCCATTTGCAACTACGTGGATGGAACTAGAGGGTATCATGCTAAGTGAAGTTAGTCAGTCAGAGAAAGACAAATTCCTATAACTTCCCTCCTATGAGGACTTTCAGATACAAAACAGAGGGAAGGGAAGCAAAAATAATATAAATACAGGGAGAGAGACAAAACATAAGAGACTCTTACACCTGGAGAACAAACAGAGGGTTACTGGAGGGGTTGTGGGAGGGGGGATGGGCTAAATGTGTAAGGGGCATTAAGGAATCTATATTGTTGCACTATATGCTAACTAACTTGCATATAAAGTCAAAAAATAAATATAAACGGAAAAAGAAGATCCAGACGCTTGGGGGACATTCCCTCCGGGCCGCTCTCTTCTGGGGCTGAGCTGGAGCCATCCTGTGGACAGAGCTTGTCCCCCTCCACAGTCCCCACTGCTCCCTAAGCTCCCCCTGCCTCTCCAGACTCGGCCCCTGGAGTCATCTGAGTTTGCTGTCCTCCCTGCTGCCTCATGGAGCTTCACTTCCTCATCTGGGCATGAGCCACAGCCATGTCAGCCTGCCCCAGTCCCTGGCCAGGGGTCTCAATGGGCTGAGAAGTTAGCCCTCAAGGCCAGCCCTGCAGAGGCAGCTGAGAAGGGGAGGAGGTGGGCCAGGAGTTGGGAACAAGGGCTCTGGGAAGTGTCCCCAAGGTATGCCACGGCTTCTGAATTCCCAAGATCCACCCTAACAGTCCCTCATATGGCCCTCCATCAGGCATTTGCAGACCCCAGCCAGCGGGTGTCTGTGGTCCCAAGGTCAACACTGAGGGCACACAGCAGCAGACGCCCGGCCCAGCGCTCCAGTTCTGGCATGTATAGCTCATGTATGGCACATGTGCTCATGTATAGCACAGCATCCTGTGAGGTGGCTGTGGCCAGGCCCACTTGCAGGGAGACAAGGGGCTTGCCCGAGGTCATGCACACTAATAGGGGTTAGAACCTCACTCTGCCAGTCTATAAAGCTGCCCCTCAAAAAGCAGACCATGTCCCCAGGAGACCGGTCATCAGGCAGTTACAATCAGGTGATTTGAGTATAGATGCGGTGAGTGTGTCAGGGTGGGGGGTGGGCAGTGGGCAGGCAGGGTTGGAAGAGCAGAGTCCTGAAGGGGGAGGGGCTTTGCTAGGTGCTGAGGACCCAGCTTGTGCAAACGCCCAGGGGTGGGATGCAATGGGGGCGACAGGGCTCACATGCTAAGGCAGGAGCAGTGGGGTGGGACAGAAGGTGACGCTGGGCACACTCGCCCCCACGTGTGGAAGCCCCCAGATTCCCCCCTCCTCCCTGCTCCACCCATGTCCTGGCAGCCCTGGCTCCACGTCTCCATCTGTCTCTTGCCCCAAGGCCCGGCCCCCTAGCCGTCTCCTCAGCGTCCTGAGATTCCACACTTTCCTGTCTTGGCTCAGACACAACAGATGGATTCCAGCCCTTGAAGTGATAATTAGTTTCTCATTACCGAGAGGTACCATCCTGACATGTCCTCAAAGTTTAACATAAATTAAAATTGGAAAAAAAAATCCAGACTATTAATGGTGTAAATGAGCACAGGAGTAAGAGAGGGTCCCTCGGCTCCTATTAATGATGGAGCCCTTCTGGTCCTAGAGAGAGGGAGGAGGTGGGCTTGACCCACAGGTGGCCTGTGTCTATTCAGTATTCTATCTATCATCACATTTTTCTCAGCACGTTTCTGCATCTGGCCCAGAGCCATTAGAGAGCTCATGGACTGGAGAGGAACCAGGGTGATCACAGCCCTGTGCTGGAGGGATCTCGGTGAGGCCAGAGGGGGCTGCGGAAGGCGGTGAGAATCAAGAAGGGCTTCGAGGAGGAGGGTCTCCCAGGATGAGCCATCATCTGGCCACAGGGAAGCAATGGGAATACATGATGAATGAGTAAGTGAATGAACGAAATGAACGAATGAACAAATGGGTGCCCATCCAACAGAGAGCAAGAAGGAGCAGCCAGCCCAGGCCCGGGTGGAAACGCGAGGCACCCTGAGTGGGAGGGCTGTAGTGTGATAACTGCCACACACCTGTCCTTATGGCCCTCTCGCTGCCACACCTAGCCTGAGCTGGCTGCATGGGAGTCCTGCTCTGTCCTCTGCTCCAGGACACTGCTCATCATTCCTAGCAACATCCCCCAGGGTGGCCTCAGTATCCCCACGTGTACTTGTACCTGCCCCCTGGGGGTTGGCTGAGTTCAACAGATTGATAACGCAGACTCGGGTTAATTAGCTAGAAAGGTGAAACCAAGGAGTACCGAATGCACGAAATACAGACTCGAGACAAAGCTAAGATTCCACACTAATAATTAAGACACGGGCATCCCACTGCAGCCTCAGGGCCTTTGCACTTGCTCTTCTCACAACCTGGAACTCTGCCCAGTGCATCACTTGCTCCCGAAACACCTTTAGGAACTGCGTCCAACATCCTTCCTGATTTTATTTTTCTCCACTCTATACGCCACCACCTGACTTCGTGTACACATCACTTCTTTTTTTTTTCGTCTCTCCCACTAGACCGTTGGCTACATGAGAATGGAGACCCCTGCTGGCTTGAGCCACCGCTGTGCCCTGGTGTCTGGAACCAGCCTGGCATGTGAGGGCCTCAGTGAATGTGCCCCGGGTGAGTGAATGTTGTAGACCACAAACCAGAATGTCCTGGGTAGTGCTGAGGGCTGTTTATTCACCCTTTATTGACCCCCTACGTGTGCCTGGCACCGACCTAGGCATAGACACAGCAATGAATGAGACAAAAGAAACAAACAAACAAACAAACAAACAAGAACCCCCAGATACCTCTGTGCCCTGCTCCTGAGGCAAAGACACTGTGGAGGGTAGACAGTGAGCACACTGTGTTAGAAGGGGCATGCACGGCAGAGGAAAGGCAGGAGTCAGGAGGCTCAGAAGTGCCAGGGTGGGGCTGGAGGAGGTTGGGGGCCAGCCACGGCTGGGGCGTGGGGGAACAATCATGGGAGAAGAGATTGCACAGGACCTGGTGCCCTTGTGCATGAGGACTCTTCCTCCGGATGGGGGAGCCGTGCCTGGGTGCTCGAGCAGGGGTGGAGCCCTGAATGCCCCAAAGGGATGAAGTTGGTAATGGCAAGGGAGACTAGGGGTGGGGGATGCTGTGACTGGGGGTTGGGTAGGCGGGGATGGTTCCTCCGAGAAGGTGACACGTAAGATGAGGCCGGTGTGCGTGCGTCTGTCTGCCTGACAGGTCGCGTGCTGAGTCACTTTGACTTGACCTCTCTGGCTTGTCACCACCCCCTCCCGCCCCCAGGAAGAATCCTCCTTCTAGGGGCCCACTCGCCAAATAGAAACGACCAACGCAGAGCCCACAGCCCCCCACCTCCTTCCAGGCTGTCAGACTCTCCGACTCTGGGCCACTGTCTACCTGGCGTAATCACCCCCGGGCCAGGTACCAGATCATTCGGACAGCCCCCACCCAGGCCCCAGGGTCCTGAAATTATCCACATTAGCCAATCCTAAGCGTGTCACCTGCCTTGCTTGTTCCCTCCTGCAGAAACCACAAGTAAGGCGCCTGTCACAATTGTCCCTCCTCCTGGGGTTTCGTCACGTGGCCCTGCACGGTGTGGCGTGCCCCTTCCTCCTGGGAACCGTGAGTAACAAACTCTTCTCAAAGGCATCGTCTCCTGATCTGTAGGCCTTACTGAACCTCAGATTTTCTCTAGATACACTTTATTTTAATGCGGCACTACCAGACCCTTTGCAGACAATTAAGAGTAACAAACAAATGGACTGTATACGTTGTCATGACATCTTCAGCAAAGTTAATGTTATTAGAAGTCCTTCCCCCCCATAAGATGAAGGTTCCGTAAGAGCGGAGGGCGTATAGGAAATGACCCTGAGCAGACCAGGCACCTGGGAAGTTCTCGGTATCTGTCTCCCCAGACTGAGAGCTCAGGTCCAGTCATCCCCAAGTCTCGGGCTCCACCTTCCTACCGTGCTTGCTGTTTGGTCGGTTTGTCAAATTCAGCTTTTAGACTTGTCAGCTTCGCAGGGAACTTGTCAGCTCCAAACTCATCTTTCAAGCAATAATCAAGTTACACTGTGCACGAGACGGCCTGTTCCCGGAGTTATTTAATTAGAATCCGCAGCTATTAGCTGGGCGAGAGTCAGCACAGCCTATTTCAAAGCCAGCTACCTCTCTGGCGGAGGGTGGGAATGCACGGTGTGGGAGGGAAGAGGATGAAGTCCCTGAAGATACGAGGTGGACTTCTTATGTTGGGAGCGTGGAGCCTCTTGTATTTCCAGGGAAGCCCCTGAAGAGGGGAGGGCTAGAGCCGAGCTTGGCTGTTCACCCCACGGAAGGAAGGGCTGAGAATTTCGGAGGGCTGTGGTTCTGAGAGCAGCCTGGCCCAAAGGAAGTACACGGAAAAGTCTGCCCCAAGACTGCTGTCCTGGTTACGACAAGGTTCAGCTGCTGTCACGGAGGTGCCCCGCATGAGTTTGCATCTCTCTCTGGCTCGGTCTACAGGCAGACGGTCCAGGGCTGGCCTGGCAGGGCTGCCCCAGGAAGCTCCTCTCCCCAAAGCCCTGTCATCCCAGAGGAGCCACCCTGGGGCCAGGGTGGGAGTTTGCGTTCCCAGCAGCAGGACAGGGAGAGAAGCAGAAAGGGCCTGATTCTCTGCTAGGAGACACCCCAGAAGGACAAATCGCTTCCTGTCCCATCCAGGGCGGAGAGTCTGGTCACTCAACCGGCCCTGCTGCAGAGGATGCCGGGAACCCTAGGGTCTTGGGCAGCCACACGCGCAGTTCAAAGTCCGGTGTCTGGTTACTCCGAGTAGTGGATAATGCCACCGGGAGCCACATGGACACGTCTGCCACATCCCCTTTAATGTCCTCTCTCAGCACTGACCACTCTCTACCCTGAGTTCATGTTTTACGAGAGACTGTTCATCGCACAAGCTCTATGAAGTAATTTCATAATTCAGGAAGCAGGTGAGAACCCACCAGGGGTGTCAAATCGCTGAGGGACGCGATGACTGTCTCTGAAGCTCCCCACCCAGAGCCCACTGAGTACCTGCAGCCAAAGGTGTCTTGAGTCGCAGAAGTCGTCACGTTGGTCCCCACTCTTTAGAACATGAAGACTGTCCCCAAGAACCCACTTGGACTAAGGAGACCAGAGGCAGCCAGGGGCCCTGAGCTCACAGGAGAAAGTCTCATTGGTGGAGCATCCCATGCTCCCAGCAGACTGCTTCCCAGGCCCTGAGCTAGGGGACATTCAAGTTTGGGGATGCAGAGCAAAATGCACTAGTGGGTGTGGTCCTGGAAATAAGGGGTGCTGCTCCAAATGCCCACCCCTGCCTGCCTCCCCCACCTCTGTCCTGTATGTGCACAGCTTCCTTTGGTGTTAAAACCCTCCAGGTTCCTGTGGTGGGGGGGGGAATCGCTCCCCATGTGGGACATGGAAAAGCTAGACTCCTGCATTACAGTGGAGACTCAGCTGCAATGTTTGAGACCCCTAAGCTACTTTGGGGTCCCACCCCCACGCCATTTCCACTCCCACACAGGCCGGTTCTCGGGACTTTGTTACCCTGTTGTGAACTCTTGGTCATAAGCAACATAGGCCACAGGACCTAAATGTTCCCCTTGGCCCTTCTGAAAATGTGGGGCAATGTTAGTGTAGGAAGGTAGGATACAATCTCTACATTGCTTTCTTTTTTTTTTTTAACTTTTTTAATGTTTATTTATTTTTGACAGACAGAGAGAGATAGAGCATGAGCATGGGAGGGACAGAGAGAGGGGGAGAGACAGAATCCGAAGCAGGCTCCAGGGTCCAAACTGTCAGCACAGAGCCCGACGCGGGGCTCGAACCCACAAACTGCAAGGTCACAACCTGAGCTAAATTGGGACACTTAAACAACTGAGCCACCCAGGCGCCCCACAATCTCTACATTTCTGTAAAAAAAAAAATTTTTGTTATAACATTTCTTTATTTTCGAGAGAGACAGAGACAGAGTGAGAGCTGGGGAGGGGCAGAGAGAGAGGGAGACACAGGATCTGAAGCAGGCTCTGGGCTCCAAGCCATCAGCGCAGGGCCCGATGAGGAACTCGGACCCAGGAACTGCAAGATCGTGACCTGAGCCGAAGTCGGCCACTCACCGACTGAGCCACCCAGGCGCCTCCACAGTGGGCATTTCTGCCCTGCAATACTCCCACGACAAGTCCCTTAGGTGATTTTTCCATTTAGTTGTTCTGGTGAATTCCCTAGGACTGCATCACTCCACACTCCTCCGACCGTGACATGCGCGGCCCCAATTCTGTGCGGCGAGGATGCAAACAGAGTATCTGTGATACACCTTTCTGTGGCACCGACTTCATTACAAGATTTGGAATAACGGCCTCCCTCCTCCCCATACAAAAAACACAAGAGCAGGGGAGGAGAGAGATGCCTCAGGAAAAGCAGCCCAGTCTCTAAAGCTTCACCCAGCTGGGGACAGAAGGACAGACCCGCAGCTAGGGTGGCCTCTCCTCTTGTAGGCCGCGGACACGAGATACCCTCTTGATGGGAATCCACTGCAGAGAACTCTGAGGGGTGTGCACATTCCCGTTGTCCACGGGACAGTATCTGCTTGCCCGGGCCACTGTGTCCACACGGTGCACGCACGTTGCATCACACACACCCGCGTGGGTTTGGGTCCGATTCCTGGCCAGTGTCCTGCACCTGTCCCGGGGCTTCCTGGAGCTCAGCATCTTTCGCTGCACTTAAAATGCAGGGATGGGGAACCTGGGTGGGCCTCAGTCCCTCGGCATCCCACACGTGGTTTTGCTCAGGTCGTGATCTCACAGTTTTGTGAGTTGGAGCCCCACATCGGGCTCTGAGCTGATACCACAGAGGCTGCTTGGGTTCTCTCTCTGCCCCTCCAGCACTCGCACTGTCCCTCTCTTTCAAAACAAGTATTTATTGAAGTTGCTTTAAACTTCAAAAATGAAACAAAACAAAACAAAATAAAATGGAGGCATGGAGCCGTGGTTCTCTCATTTGGGTTTTATTTTACTTTACTGTTTTGAAAAATCTTTTTTTTCAATCTGTATGCAGTTTCTACACAGCGGTTTTCTGGCTCTAGGGACGTGCTCGCTGGCTCCCAGCGTTCTCTGTGCGTGTCTGAGTCTGTGGTGAATGGGTCACACCTGGCCGGGCTAATGGTTCTCATGATGCTGGTTCCTACAGAAGTCAAAAGGCTCCGCTTTGAGAATATGCTGGAGCTGCAGAAGGCTGGAATGAGGCTCCAGGAGAGGGCTGGGCTCTAGGCTGGTGGGAGACTGCCTGGACATTTTGCCTTCTTCTCTGTCATTACCTGAGGCAGCTGGGGGGTCCTCGGTGTCATGGCCTGGCTCCACATAAGGACTGAGTCCTTCCTCCTGCCCTATATTTTCCCATCGGCCCTTCATAACGGCTTTGAACTCTGCTCTCTTGCTTGGGTGGACGCTCATCAATTTCCTCCAAAGGTTTTCTCATTTAAGGGTCGCAAATACTAGAACATAGTTGCATTCCCCGCTCGGTATTTGTCCTGGCGCATCCCAGAAGAACCCCCCCCCCCGCCCCAGATGGCTGGAACTTGGATTGGGGAAGGGCTGTGGCTCATGGAGTCAGCAAAAAGGAAGGGCCTCACCATGATGGTGTGGCCCTCCACCTTGTGCTTCCTACAACTCCAAATCCAGCAGGTCACTATCCCACCGACACTCCTCCAGCCTGTGAAGCTGTTCTGGATCTGGTCCCACCCATCGCCCTGGCCAATCTCCTGTGCCATGTCCCCGGGCTTCCTGGAGCTCAGCATCATTCCCTGCACTTAAAACGCAGGGACGGGGCTCCTGGGCGGGCCTCAGTGGCTCAAGCGTCCCACTCTTGGTCTTGCTCAGGTCGCCATCTCACAGTTTTGTGAGCTGGAGCCCCGCGTCGGGTTCCGAGCTGATAGCACAGAGTAGACTTGGGATTCTCCCTCTGTCCCTCCCCCACTCGCACTGTCCCTCTCTAAGTAAATATTCATTTAAGTTTTTTGAAACGGTATCCCTTCCCACGTGCTATGTGTTCAGGGGTGTATATTTCTTGACGTGGGCACTCGCCCAATGGGACAGGATCCCGTCCTTGGTGTTATCTCTGGGGCTCTTTTTTAGGAGTTGGGGGGAGAGGGGAGACCCAGGAAATGGGAATTGACCTAAGCAGGGGCTGGCATGGCTGGCTGCCCAGCCTTCTACCCAGATCCATTCCTGGCATTAGAACTTTTGTTCCCAGGGAAAGTGGTCTCCTCTGCCCCACCCCTGGGCCCCACTGTGCAACACTGTGTCTGTATATTGTATACAAAGGTACTTGTCTTGTCACTTTGTAAACTACAATGGGCATGGATTAAACCAATATAAACAGATAAAAAGAATAATCAAATACAATAAAACCCAGGTAAAGTGAAAGAACAAAATAAAGACATGGACTGTGGCTCAGCTGCTTCCTTCGGTGCAGCTTCCTATCTTCCTTCAGGGTAGGTTTCAAATGGTGTTATTTGATATTTATTAAGGTCAAAGGGGTATGATTTTATTCCCTTTATTAGGTGTCACATAGCAAAACGCTGTTACTAAGAATCTGAATAACCTTTGTACCGGGTCCCTTTTGGCTCGTGTTGCCAAATTGGGATCCTGGGGTCATTGTCCATGGCTCCCAGTATTCACTACTGGCGGTGGACCTTGTTCCCCATGACAGAGGCTGGGTCCTGTCGGTTCCCTCTGGGGCTCAGCCTATTGCTGGGGGTGTTGCTGCCGGATGATGTGCCCAAGCTCCAGTGGGGGGGGGGCGGGGCGGGACTAAACTGGAGCTGGAGGAGAAGGCTCCAGGGCTCCGCTAGGGGGCTGGGCTCCCTTTGGGGATCCTGGACTCTAGGCTGGCTGGGAGACTGTCTGGCATTTTTTCCTTGTGCTCTGTCTCCTGGTGCCCTTCGGGCCTCGGTTTCTCTTTGAAGAGTTCGGCAGGTATAGCGGGCTCGCTGGCAGTCTTTTGTCCTGCCACTGACCTGTTGTACCTCCTGGTTTGGGGAAGGACTGTGGCTGTGGGAGTCGGCAAAACGGGAGGGCCTTACCATGATGGTGTGCCCTGTGATGAGGGAGCATAAGGTAGGCTGAGGGCAAAATACAGGCCGGTACTGCACCCCTCCCACCCCCCTGGTTGGAATATGTTTGATAACCCCAGACAGTCCTGGCTACCCAAGAAGAAAGGAAAGGGGTTTAAGGGCTTGCCATGGTGATGTGTGGAAAGTAAGGCCAGTGGAAAATAAATCCCCTTACTGCCTACAGCCCTTTGACAAGTCCTTGAAACAGGCAGAGTGGCCTCCCTGTGGGAGTTCAGCTGCCCTGAGGATGACATTGTGGTGGGGGACAAAAGAGAACCTTAGCTTCACATGATCCCAACCTCGAGGATCCTTGAGGATCCTTTCTTCGAGGAAGTCTGCTTCCTTTGTCTCAAGTCCCCCACGATAGAAGCTGGCAATCATCCTGCAAGCTTCTACTTTTCTCTTTTCCTCCTTTACTCTCATTTCAGGGGCTTTTCGGGGAGTGTGGTCTTACTGGAACACTCTCCTGTCGATTGAGCAAGCTGCCACCCTCTAGCCCCGGCCACTCTGTGGGGAGGAGAGCGCCTGCCCTTTGGCTGCAAGTTGGTACCCTGGCCGGGATGGTAATGAGATCCAGAAACTTGATGTCCTGTCTTCACTCCTGTCCTTAGACAACGTTGTCTGCATAGGGCACGGGACAGCCACCTAAGCCACGAAGCCTAAGACTCCCAAGTGAGGTTTCCTCGTCAGGGGTCTAATGCGATCCCCTCCACCACTCTGGACTAGCCACCTGTGGCCGCAACAGCTCCACTGGGAGACAGCAGGAACCAGTACCTGAGTGAATTAAAACCCAACTGGGGACCGTTCCCTAGGGGAGTTGCTTGTGAAGACTCTATGGGTGGGACTGTCACTTGGACCATGATGGATTTCCCCCTGTGCTCCTTTCTGTCAATGTCCTCTACTAACTACTACTGAAATTACAAAACTGGGCAATTGATTCCCCCTTGTGAAACTTTTCTAGTGTTTTCCGTGGGTTACAAATGGCAGGTTCTTCAAGAACCTGGAGCCTGGCCTCTGTGGCATGCTCTTCAAAGACCAGGGAATCAGGACATGACCATCAGGGCCCTTTTCAAGCACGGCCTTCGGGGTAAGGTATTTCGGTCCATTCGCCAGGCACCCATCTGCAGTCTAGAATGCAACGGGGAAGTGGGGGGACACTAGCATCCCTCCTTCAGGAGCCCTTACTCAGCCAGTTGGAGGTCATGGAGATTTTATTCAAGGGACGCCTGGGGCACATTGACACCAGGAAGCTCTGACATACCGTGTGCATGGGGTGCCACCCAGGCGTCGGGGGCATGGTCAGCGGCAACGGAGCCTCTCTCTCTTTTCTTTCGACTTTTCTCTCTGGGAGGAGCATGGGGGCTTCTCCTCAGTCTCCAAAGATTCTCCCTTGGGATGCCTTTGTAACCCACTGGCAACAACTGGGCTTGCAAAATGCAGAAAGGACTGATCCTGTAACACTGTGTGGCCTTAGTAAATGGACAGAGGTACCCACCTCCAGGCCTTCATGGCTACCCGGACCCTGGGGCCCCTTGGGGAACGTGCTCAGGAACCAGGTCAGGAAACTCCCTCCTGATATATCGGAAGATAATTGTCTCAACAGGCCTCCTTCCTCCTAAGAGAACCCAGGTTAAGGGAGGAAACTCAGGCCATCCCTGACAAAGGGGACGCAGACTCTTTCTCTCTGTTCCTCCTCCTACTAGATGTGAGGGCTTCTCCCTCATTTATTTCCCGGCTTCACAGCTATGATTAAAGCCACGTGTGCTTAGTCTTCCTTGGACGGGGACATGAAGGAATATTCCCGAGCAGCTGCTAAAACTCCATTTGTTTTCCCCTCTTCTCTGGCCTGACCCAGATCGCCCATTTCCACTTTGGGGGAAGAGAAAACATGGCATCTGTGCCTCTGACAGAGCTGATGAGGTTGGAACCAGGAAATTGTCCTTGCCTGCCTTCTGCTGGCACCTCACCTCTTCTGCCTTCCCCTCCCCCTCCTCCTGTTTCTGCACCACCTTGGCTGTGGCCTGAGTACCTGGTTCCTATCCCATCCTCAGTGCCTCGGCACCGCCGGCTCCTTCTCCTACCCTCCAGGTCAAGGAGCCCAGAGCACCCCTGGGACCACCCGCCCCAGATCCCCCCCCCACTGGCATCCCGGGAGAACAAACGGATTTTCTTTTTTTAAGTGGACGCAGGTGAAAAAATTCAGTGTTGAAACTCACCTAAGTTTGGCGGACCTGTCTTTAGACTTATCTGCATTAAATAGAAAACGTTTTTTCTACCAAGGTTTGCCAAAGGTCAGAGAAGCTCATTTTATGTCGGTTGCAATTTGTTAGCACAAAGATGACTTAAAATAATGGTTAGTTGTGCCTGGTTCAAAGTTGTCACAGGTTAAGATAGCTTTCAAAGTCTTTGGTAACATGAAACTTTAAGGTTTCGTTGTTGCTGTTTTTTTTTTTTTTAACATTTATGCATTTTTGAAAGAGAGCAAACGGGGGAGGGCTAGAGAGAGAGGAAGACACAGAGTCCGAAGCAGGCTCTGGGCTCCAAGCTGTCAGCACAGAGCCTGACATGAGGCTCGAACTCACGGACCGGGAGGTCATGCCCTGAGCCGAAGTCCGACGCTCAACCCACTGAGCCACCCAGGCGCTTCAGTAACCTGAAACTTCGAAGTTTTCTTTCCAGTCTGCATGCAAAGGAGATGAAGTTCATTGGATATCTAGGGGTTTTTTTTTTGTTTTTTTTTCCAAATAGGACCGAGTGCTCAAGCATTGATTCCTAAATATAAGGTTTGTCTGCTTTGGAAACAAGGTTCTTTTTCTCAGTTGTCTGCCAGGAGAACCAAAGCTTTCTAAAGCATTCTAAAGCTTTCTAAAGATCAGGTCTTTGATGACCTCAAGTGAAAACGTGTCCTTGGTAAAGGAGCTAGGCTTTGCTAACAGCTCTATGATGCTACACGTTTGCCTGTAGGATCTCTCATTGCCACCTTCAACCTTGGTTGAATAAATAAAGTTGTAAGGTTTGTAATGACCTGCAATCCTATTTGGGACAGGCCTCATAACCTTCTAAGGTTTTAGCAGACTTTCCCAAGATTTCAATTGTAAATGAAGTCTTTCTGACCAGGTAGGCCTTTTCATTTGGTATGTTAAGTTACTCAGAAAAGCTCTATCAAATGATGGTAAACCTTGGGCTGTACTGCACGGGTAAATGTTGCAACTACCCCCACTCTACACGCGATTCCTAAAGTTTTCAGTGTTTTGGCATAAGGTCCTCACTTGATAGTCTGATTATTGAAGTGTTATGTGTTGCAGAAATAACTGAGTTTCCTCGTCAGCTGCATCCTTAAGGACCTCTCGATTCGGAAAAAGGGCTCTGTGGACAAACACGGGTTTGAAAGCGTTTGAAAACGGGTAAGAATGTCCAGAATTCAGAATTAAAAAGCCGCAATCAAACTGAACAAGAGTTGGGAACGTGGGACTGAACGAACTGAGGAAGATCAGAGTTTTGGGACTCTTGTCAGAGACACTGCTGGTTTTCCGATGTTTGCTCTTTCTGGTGAAGGAAACTTCCTCTTAAGATAGCTATGATCTACGGAAATGTCATCAAGCATTCCTTTGTGAGTGGAAGCGTTTATCTTTTCTCTCTGCCTAAACCCTCTGGCATTCACACCCTCCCAGTGAGTATCCTTTCCCTCGTGACAATCGTACTCATTTGCGTTAAGTCCTTGGAATGGGACACCATTGGAAATACTGGTTATTTTTACCAAGGCTTTGACTGGGACGTCCTATTTGAGAGCCATGCACAGACTCAGAGGTGTGAGCGTGTAGCTCCAAGGGACCAAGGTTGACTTTGGGAAACATGGAGCCATACAGCCCCTTGGAAATGTTGACCCGATACCTTGCTTCCAGAGTTCCCAGTAGCCTCCCCAGGTGAGTCAAGAATGTCACTTCCTGGCAGGTGCAGGAACCTCAGGATATCTCGGGGACCTCGTGAAGAGAAATTCGTCCAATTCCACAGATATTGCAGGCCTGTCTGACAGAAGTAACTGGCTTGGCTTCTGGCCCGGAGAGGCTACAAAAAGTTCAGTCTGGAGATTCCTGATAAAAGGTTCCGGCAGAGCAGACTTGAAAAGATCCTTATGATCCATCGCTATTCTTGCTGAATTTATGGAAACAATTGGGCCAAGGTTGTTAAAGCTGGACTTGTCCTACGAGTGAATTAGTCTCGATTTGGCCATCTCTGGAAATGAGGGTTTTTACAGAGACAAACTATGTTTCAAGAACGCATCGTTAGGGATGGTAAATCCTAGTTATGATTGTCTTTAAAAGTTTGTTGTTTGCCTAAGCTAGACAACTCGAGGTAAACTTTGTCACAGTAGCACAGGTATGGACAATCTTCTTGCTTGTTATTCTCTGGGAATAATAACCCCATGGGTATATGATTTAAACTACTGGAATGTGGGATGGATTCACCTATCAATAGACAAAGAGGCTAGTGGTTTATTCATCCTTCACTTGAGGCTGGGTTAATTCATAAATCTCTAAGCATGCAAACATGTCCCTCCTAAACCTGATCTGACAGTTACTAGAAACCTACCCCATAGAAACCCAAAAGACCTGGTTTATTCAAAGGATGGAAAGTCGAATACAACAGGGGATTTGACTCCAAAATAAAAGGGCTGCAGTCAAGTTACAGGGGCATTTTTCACGGGCACCCGTATCTAAATGAAACCTGTACCCCCTTTCGCAGGAAATCCATGAGTACACGAATGTGCCTTATTCTTCCTGTGAACCTGTGGAACACTTGTTCACACCTCTTATGATGATGGCAACTTTCTTTTTCATTCTCTTTCCCCAAGTTCTACTAACAAGTCCTTCTTACAATGGGCCATTCAAAAGGACCACCACAGACATTTGAGGTACAAACCAGAAAGACCAACCTCATTCCTGCTGCCTCTTCCCACTCTCCTCTGAGGATGCTTCCCGCCCGACATCTAACATCTCACTGGCAGAACTGGGAAACACTAAGTTTGTAATTTGCTCTAACCAGTCACCCTCATTTTTCTCGGTTCCAGAAGAGTACCTCTGATTAATTAGCTGATTGCTTACTGAACCAAACAGAGTCTACAGGATGGCTGTACATACATCACTTGTTACACAGTTAAGGCCTTAAATGACTCTCAACATACTATTATAGTGTTAAATACGAACATAACTCGAATGCAGAAAACAGTTCTACAAAATAGAATGGCATATGTGCCAACTGCTGCACAAGGTGTAACTTCTACTCTCATCAAAACAAAATGCTGTGTGGGGCACCTGGGTGGCGCAGTCGGTTAAGCGTCCGACTTCAGCCAGGTCATGATCTCGCGGTCCGTGAGTTCGAGCCCCGCGTCAGGCTCTGGGCTGACGGCTCAGAGCCTGGAGCCTGTTTCGGATTCTGTGTCTCCCTCTCTCTCTGCCCCTCCCCCATTCATGCTCTGTCTCTCTCTGTCCCAAAAATAAATAAACGTTGAAAAAAAAATTAATAAAAAAAAAAAAAAAAAAACAAAAACAAAAACAAAATGCTGTGTGTACATTCCAGATGACCACAGAAACATTTCTGGATTTCTCACTGACATGAGTACCACATGGGACGACAGTTCCCAAGAGGAGACGGGTCCTGTGTGGGACCTCGATGCGACCGCGGTTAGGCTAATGTGTGCCCCTTTGTGGGTAAGAAAGAGGCACACGCCCCTCCTCCCACCTCTCCCTTTCCACCACCCCCCACTTGGCACTGATCTGTCTCGAAATATGTTTCCTGGATTATTTTTGTTATTGGAGATACTTTACAAAATTCCTCAGTTTTCAGGCAGGAAAAGTGATGGTATTTTACAACGAAACCGTAAGATGCATGCTTACCCGTAGAGACCCAGCTTTGCAGGGAGTGCTGCGTCAACACCTAGGATCGTGTTTACATATCTGCTGTCTTTTCAGCTCCTTTTAAAGACAAACAAGAGGCTTCTTCTGCATGCAGCGCGTAATGGAAACATCGCTCTATGCTGGGTGACTGAAGACATTTTTAAGCAAGATGTGCACATCATATTAGGATGAACTTTATTTTTACATTGTTGTACAATTCATTCGTAAACTTAAAAAAAAATACAAACACATGATTTAATTGTTGTCCCAGAACAGATTTTTGTGGTGCTACCTGCCGCTTCCTCTACTCCTGCTCGTGTCAGAAATGACCGTTTCACTGGAACAATTTGCACGACTTGAGAGAAAGGTCCCAAGTGTGTCCTGACGGTGGGGAAGGAGGACACAAACGTCCTGCTCGGCGTCCTGCTGCCTATCCCCGGGGTGGGGGGTGGGTGGACGGCAGGCCCCCACAGCGCTGACCCTGTGGCAGGCTGGGGTCTAGAAAGAACAGTCCCACGAGAGCGCCACCCAGGGGGTGGGGGTGGGGCGCGGGAAAGCAATCTGTTGGCAGTTTTTGCTTCCCAAACGAGATTCCGGGCAGCGTGGCTCCAGCCTCCTTGGAAACACTCCCTGGAGACGCTTCCCAAGGTAAGCATGTAAATCAAACAAAGAATGATGAAGCCTCGCTGACCTGAGCCCAACACACTATACAAAGTTGGACACATGGGGAGAAAGGGAATTGGTTCCAGAAGCCCCCTTTCACTAGATCCGGCCGTGTGGCCACCAGACCACGCTTCAGGACACATGGACGGCAGTTTTGGAAGTAAGGGTTCTGAGTGGCCCATGGTGCACGAAGGACGGCGATGGAGACAACGCCCCCGAACCCGACCCCATCGGCTTTGCTGTCCACCCTTTTTCATCGGTGGTCACCCCTTCAGAAAGGGCAACCTTGTGCCAAACAGCCTGCGTCTTTTCTGGAATAACCTCGAGTTTACAGGTAGACTCTACTATTGGTACAGAGGGTGAAGAAAGGCCGACATATTTAATATGTTATCACTTTACTTCAACTATTTGTCAACAGTAACACTGATATAGTTTGCAAATACACAATACATAGAGTGTGGCCTCACACGACTGACGCCAGATGGCATGCAGTACAATTCGACTTCTCCTGGTCAGAACAACAACCTTTAAACCGCAAGACAGAGAACGCCTCGGGGAGCCTGATTCTGCAGGAAAACCAAGAATCTAGGAACCGGTGGAAGCAGGGAGCCTCCCACCAGCCTGGCCTGGACCAGATGAGATGCACCTGTGCTTTGTACACATCCCTCCTTCCGAGCAGGTGCCCGGGAGAGAAACACGACATGATGGGAAGATAAAGGTGGGCAGGTTAAAGTCACACTTCTTCCAAAAAAAAAAAAAAAAGGCTAAACTCTAGATTGCTGTATTTGCTCTCTGTGGAGATTAACAAAGTGCTTGGTTTGCAGATTTGCTGCTATGGTGGCCTTGATGATATGACAAAGGGGCGGGTGGGGAGGGAAATGGGCGGGGGCCCCCGGCCGGCCCGCCAGGTGGGCTCCCCTCTGTCGTCCTGCCGTCTGGCCACGGCGCACCACGCCGTCCATGGCATGCGGAGCCTGTGGCCCGCGGAGTGCAGCACTACCTTCGCCCTTTCTGAAAGAGCTCTCCGCCGGGGCAGGGGCGCGGGGCAGTCCTCCAGTCCCACGGCTTAGGAGTATAGCACTGGCAGCTGCACTAGCTCGAAAGGCTGAAACTACAAAGTACGGCCCGTGGGTGACTCAGTCACAGAACTGGACGCGTGTGGCACCCGGCCCCAGGGGAGCCGATGGTGTCACCACAACACGGGAGCGACAAGAGCACAGCTGAGAGTCATGTGATGCCCTGGCAGCTAACTGTACCATGGGAAGGCAGCGGGGGCTTTGCTGGCGAGGGCCGGCACTCGTTGGCCAGGAGGTGGGGGTCAGAGGGGCCACGGTGAGGACACAGGGGTTGTGCTAGCACATGGCCACATGGAATCACGATGATCGCGGCTACCGCTCAGAAAACAAAATGGGAAACACACACACCGCCCTGGGTTGCTACATGCTAGAATCAGCCTTCGGGTTTGGAGCGGTTCCCAGCGGAAACTCACTGGGGTGGGGTGGGGGTGGGGGTGGTGCCTGTGGCAGTTGGACACAGGATGAGTTAGTTATGGTGTTGGGGAGGCGATTATGGGAGCTGGCCGCCCTCATGTTGGAGATGGCCGCCCTCATGTTGGAGATGAACACTTCTGCCATGGATGGGTGCCCCCCTGAGAGGACTCTGAATGAGTGTGCATTAAATCATATGCATATAAAAGAAATACGGATCATGGAAATTCACAGTTATCACAGCCATTAAAGTGTCTAAGAATCTGTGGAACCAATATCCTCAACCAGTTCCTAACCACTTGTCCTGAGTTGCTACTGTAGAGTTTCCTGCATTTGTATCTATTTGCTTACCTGAAATAACAGAGTAGTTTATAATACTGATTACTTATGATAGTTTTCTGTTAATAAAATAAGGATTTATACAAAGCAATATTGGACTTTCTAAACAGTTAGATGCTATGTTACTTGGCACAGTTAGTAATGATTGCGTAAAGAATTTAGCCAGTCCCTGGAGGGACTTCTCCTCTTTTTTTATGAAAATATGGAAGTATCTGAATTTGTTCCTAGCGTTTACGTTTTTGGTTTACTCTCTCACATTCATGTAAGATACTGTCTTCCTAGCGGGTAAGTGGAGCTCCTTGGAAAGTCTATATTGCTAATTTTGTGGACTGAGACATTTCCTTTCACACACAAATACTACCTATACGGTATATATATATATATATATATATATATATATATATATATATTATATAAAGTTTACTTATGTATTTTCATCAACCATATCAGGTCTACTTAATTTTCTGCCCATTGTCAATAAAAGAGCAATAAATGCAGCAAGTTTGGTTTGTTTTTGTTTTTGTTTTGTCTTGTTCTGTCTCTGGTTTTTGTGTCTCGTTTCTTCTTTTCCTAGGCTGGGTTTTCATATGCGTGTACAGTTGGGGAGCAGAGGTGAGGGCTGCTTTGGGGTGGGGGACAGCTCAACATCTACGTGGCCGGTGGCGCCGTTTTCAAGGCTGATGGTGGCCGAGGCCCACCCCTTGGGTCCAAGTGGATGGAACCCAGGACACCAACGCTAAGTGAGATCGTGAACTTTGTTCCCTGCAACACAAGCCCCGTGGGCTCAGAGGGCTCCATCCAGGCCGCGGGGAGCAGAGGGGAGAGGTGGAAACAGAGGTGCCCTGGGTCTGGTCTGAGGCCGGCCGCCCCCAGGCATGGCTCTGTGTGGTGTGCAGGTGTTCCAAGGCAGTCTGGGACCCCGCCCAGGCTGTCTACACAATTGTGCTGATGCCGCTGGGCAGTGGGGCGAGGGGCTGCCCATGGTGGTGCACTGTGTGGCCATGGCCCATGTGGCCCTGGTGGCTGGCGTGGGCCGAGGGCAGCGGTGGGTGGCTGTGCACGTGGGCCCCATAGGGTGGGTGCCCCCCGTGGGGGCCGTGGTGGTACTGGTGTGCATGCTGGATGTGCTGGGGGGGTGGTAGTGGTGGTGGTGGTGGTAGGGGGGCGGGTTCTGCTGCACGTGGCAGTACTGGGCGTGGTGCCCGTGCTCCTGGGCCTGGGGCAGGCCCTCAGCAGGCCCCTGGTGGTGGCTGGCCCCAGAGTGCTGCACGTGGGGCAGGCCCGGTGGGTGGGGGGTGGCTGGGGAGGGGCTGAGGGCAGGTGGGCCTGGGGAGGGGGCTTCCCTCTCTTACTCCCAAATAAGGAGCCCAGGAGGGAGGGTGAGTTAGGCATAGTCTGGTGTGGGTGAGATGGACACTCTCGTGTTGATGTAGCTCTCTGGCGCATGTGAGGACTGCTAATGATGGACCCCTAAAAAGGAAATTCATAGAAATCAAAATTAAAAGACCTTACAGCACTTATGTCAGAAGGATTTTTTTTTTTTTTGATGTAAAATGTTCACCCACTGACTGCTAAGCCTTAGTTAACTCTCTGGCTGCAGAGGGCGGGGCTGGGTGAGGCTGGGTCAGTGCCACCTCTTCTCATGCGACTGGGGGCCACAGGGACCCAGGGTGGCCTTCCACTGAGAGGAGTGGGGATGGGGTAGGGGATGAGGGAAGCTCCTGTCTGGTCAAAGCAGCAGCAGCAGAAACATAAGTGTGACTTCTGCTCTCGTCCTGATACGGAAGGCGGCCTGAGCTTTCGGATCAGAAAGACTGGCCCGGGGATGCCTGTGAGCGCCATGTGCTGCGTGGAGTAGGCTGGGCTGATGTGCATGAAGAAGAACCCCGTTCCTGCTAAAACTGCACCATCTGCTCTGCCTGTGTGGGCCCCGAGCTTTCTGGGAAGCTGGTGGTAGGGACCGGGCGGGGGCTCGGGGGACCTTGTCCTTGTTGGAGGGGTGGGGGGGCTGCCTAGGCATTTCACTGCAGCTACCTACTGCAAATCAAACAAGGAAAAAGAAGGAAACAAAAAGGTCTGCAAGCTGAGGTTATGATGTGAACAGTAATATAGAAATGGTTGGCAGATGAATGTAATTTCATGAAATCCACACGGACTTTTTTCTTTCTCTCATGGCTTTCCTCCCCCGAGCTAGCTAAGCAATTCCATGATGTCCTGACTGCAGACACACAGCAATCAGAACTCCAAGAAGGAAGCGATGGGGATGGCGGAGCATGGAAGTCAAGAGATGGGCAAAACCCACCCTCCCGCCCCCGACAGTGAGGGTGGAGGGTGCACAGATGCCTGGCGGGCGGTGATTCCCGCCCAGGAGCAGTGTCGGCAGGCCGGGTCCCCGGGGTGGGGGTGGGGGAGTGTCAGGAAGCAGGGATGTTAACCATGCTTGGGGGGGGCACAGGGGACGGGGTTAAGCGGGAACTAAAACACGAAATCCAGAACCACCCCCACCTCCCATGGGTCCAGCCCAAACAAGCGGTGAGAGACACGGGCGATTCTAGGAGGGGGGAAGCTGGCATGCACTGGGGCTGAGGCAGGCATGGGGGACAGGGCGTGTCTGCGCCTCTGTGTAGTAGGGGGAAGGAAGAGCAAAACGGAAAAAAAAAAACCGAAAAAAAAAAGACAACAGATATAAACCAAGGATCAGGGAGGCAACACACGACAGCCAGCTGGACGTAGGCGCTTCCTACTTACTTCCACATTGCTCTCTAGCGATCCCGCACTGCTGCGACGCCCTCGCTTCCCTGCCCAGAACATGCAATACCAGAGGTTAGACACGGACATGAGGCCAGGCCGCCGCCTGCCTGGCCCTGGGTCACCACTGCCGCAGGACGGGGGGACGGTCAGAGGACTGGCTCCATAGGGAAGCCCCTGGGAGGGCAGTAATGAGTTTCAAAAGAAAAAAAAAAAAAAGGAGGGGGAGTTCAAAGAAAAAAAATCGTTTTCAACCAGCCCCAACTTGATACCACTTCTCCTGGACTGGCAGTCTGTTGGTGGGGAGGTGGGGGGTGGGGGGATGCCTCCAGGTGGGCTGGGGCGCGTGCACAGTGGGGGCCAGATGCCCTGGCTCCAGCCACCTGCCAACAGGGGATGGGACAGGGGCAGCTTCTCCAATGGCTCAAAACAAACAAGATGTGGTCCTATGTGGCCCTGACTGCGTGGATTTCATATACATATGTATATGCATATTCACACATACATATACATCTCCCCCCTTGCAGGCAGGGTGGGGTTGATGGTTAGGAGAAAACTAAACTTGGTGTCCTGTCTTTTCCTTCTGGGGAGCTCAAATGTACTGGTGCCTCTGGAGCCAACTGTTTCGTTTGTGCAGTGCCCTGGCCAGGGGCAGGAGGCAGGGTAGGGACTGCTGGGAGAGCCCAGAGTCCTGCTTCCCTTCTGCGGGTACCACCCTTCCGGATGCCACAAGTGCTCCCTCAGCTGTGAGCGCTGCCTGCCGATGGCTTTCTACTACCCCCCGGCACATGGCATATAGTAGGCACTCAATATATGTTGGCTGTGTTACAGGAAGGCTGTGTCTTCTTGGTTCTGGAGGCCTAAGGCTCAGCCTGGCCTCCAGGGTCCTTTTGGAGGCCCTCTCCATGGATTCCTGCAGGACACTGAGGCTGGCAAGAATGGTGGGTGCCCAAGCTTCGGGGTCCAGCCCTCAGGAAAGCAGATAGGAAGAGGGGACAGAGAAGGGGCCGCCCACTTGATGTTCTGGAGGCTTCCACCTGTGCAGCCCTGGCCACGAGCCGAACACATTTGTTCTTGGTCAAGCCCCGCAGCAATGCAGCACAGGTGTCCCTTTGTGCCAAGGAGGAGGAGGAGGTGGAGGCTGAGGCTCATGGACCGACTGTCCAATTCCACAGTGAGCGAGCGGGACTCACACCCAGGTCTGCCTGTCCATCTCTGGGGCTGGGAAGCTTGGCCATGCTGCCTTCTGAGTGGAATGCAGGCTGAGTGAGCCCAGGAGCCTGAAAGATGGAAAGGCTGCTACGTGCCTCTCTGTGGCCAAGAAGCTGTCCCTGTGCGGCGTAGAGAGTGGGTCTGTGGGTCCTTCAGGCCTCACGGTGGCGTCTGAGAGTACTGGGACGGAGCCTTGATCTTGGGCATACAACAGTGGACTCGGGGGACATTCGGACCCTTTCCTTGGCCTGCCAACCCCCAAACCTGAGTCCCAGCTGGGAACTTTGCTTGACTCAGGCATGTGTGAGAGGGCTTCAGAGCTCGCTCAGGACAGGGCCACACAGAAAATTAGGGCAAGAGTGTTTTCCACCAGTTGCTGAGGACCAGGGAGAACCACGTAGGACCTGGCCCTTATTCCCAGCTGGAAGAAAGATGAGGGTCGTCACATATCCTCATCTTTCAGCTCGTATGAGAAGAGAGGCTGGTCATCTTCCCTTCCTGCTTTTTGTCCCAACACAGTGGTCCAGGGACATAGAGCAGAACGAGGCTCTTTGGCTGAAGAGGTAACCCCACCTGGCACTCCTTTGATTCTTTAGCACAGTTTCTGCATCTGTGAAATGGGTACGCGCCTTCCTCTGAGTAGGGTAGACGTGAGCATCAGATACTCGGGATCTTGTGGCACCATGCAGAAATGCTGAAGTCAGATCTCTGCTGTCTCTGCGGTTTTAAAATCAGCTCTCTGGCCCCTCAAAGCCTAGAAGGCTCCCGTAACTGAAAACCAGGGACACAGTAAGGCCAGCCCGTCCCACCAGTGCCCAGCAATGTCTTCCGACTGATGCGCTTCTCTCAAGGGGACTTAGGCCAGGCCTGGAGCTAGGTTTGGGGGCTCTGTGTGGTATCTGACCTGAAGTACAACAAAACCCTCCTCCTCCTGCCCCCAAGTGGGCCAAGACTTAGGACACTTTTAACTTGGATGTCTTTGAGTGATGCTAAGTTTCTCAGAATCCATCTTTTCAACTTCCCAAATAAGCATGAGACGTGAGGTATCCCTACCTCACTGCTGTCTGCAGTCCAGTCCCAGAGCCCCTAGTCATGGGCACACCCCACGACACCTACTCGCTATAGACCTGTGTCCGGGTGTGTGCACACAGGTGCACATCATGTGCTAATGGAGGTGAAGCATGCTGGGAAAGTGGCTCTCACCCATGCACCCACACTATCCCTCACCTGCACTCTATCTCCTGCTATGCTCCCTCTCTCTTGGGGGGGGGGGGTCCTGCACCAGCCACAGGTGAGCCCTGCCCCGCCCAGTGCCTCTCCCAGAACCTGATCAGGCCCTGCCAGGCCAACCGTGGCCAGGATCAGTAACCACGTCTGGAAGGAGTTCCCAGCATGGCTCTTCACAGCCTTCTCCTGCTTCTTGGTATCGGCACAGAATGCAGCAAGGGCTCTCAACCCAGGGTCCTACCCTGTGGTCCTTAATAATGCTGGAGGCTGAGCAGGTGCTGCTTTGGACACTGGCCACCAGGAGCCACCAAATCTCCCCTGAGAGGGCTTCCCGGGTTCCCTGGGGCAGAACGTGGCAGGTCTCTGGCTAGGCCCTGGAGCAATGACAGGTGCAGGCAGGTCCCATGGCCTCTGGGAGACATCCTATCTCTGGAGACTGATGTTGGGCAGCTTGGCTGGGAGGGGAAGGAGGACCCTGGGGGCTTGGGGATAGTGTCCATCATGACTTGACTGATCTGGGCCAGGGGTTAAGGCCGCAGTCACACCTGTGTCCCCGGTCCACGCAGGCCCTTGATCGCAGTCCGACAGGGCTCTGGTGCCACTGAAATGAGCATGGATCCCGGACGAAGGAAGACCGTGTGGAGAGAATTGGTGGTGGGGGTTGGGGGATCCACGTCTGAGGTGTGTCGTCACCCGGAATGACGTGTGATTGCAGGTCCAGGGCAGACGTCCCCAGAGCAGTGACGTGCCAACAACTGAGCGCTAGCTTTCCCGAAGGGAGAGAGTATCACCGAGGCCTTGCCTTTTCTCCAGCAGCCCTCTTAGTGAGGGCCACGGTGGGGAGAGTGACATTGCCTCTGGAGAGCTTCACTCCGACCCAGTCTGGGGCACGTCTTCGGGTGCTGAGCCCAGCATCTTCCTGGATGGCTGCCAACATTGGCCGGTCTCCCTCTGGAGACTGCACGTGGAGGGCTCCCAGTCTGGGGCCTTGGCAGCTGCCAGGATTCAAACACACCCTCCAGGCTTCCTGGGGACAGGGGGCTGCCTTCCCGGGGGATTCTTCACATGGTCTCCTGGGAAGACTCAATCACTAGAGTTTTTCTTAGTTCAGAATGTCCAAACGACAATGGCAATGGCGACGATAGAAGGAAAGCAGCTGAACTTCAGCACTCTGTCCCTCACACAGGCCTGGGGGTGCAGCTCTATCTGACCCCCAGGAGCTGGAGCCCTAGGTGTGGCTGTCCACGCTGGGAGCCTCGGTTCCAACAGAGCCACTGTTACCTGAGGGACTGGACGGGACCCATCCGCCCTCCAGGTGCTGCATCAGGGAACAGAGAGGCCAGGCCTAATTCCACTGCACAAACCCAAACAGAGGTCCCGGCTACCAGCCTGCAGAGGCCCAGAGCTGTCCAATTACATTTAGCTGGGTTTAACAAGCCATAGGGAAAACCAGTGGTTCTCAACCCGTGGCACTTTGCCAACTAGGGGTGATTTTTGTCCCCCAGAGGACCCCTGTACATTTCTGGAGACATTGTCTGTTATGACTGGGGGGGGGGGGATACTCTTGGCATCTATTAAGTATAGGCCCGGGATGCTGGTAAACATCCTGCAGTGCACAGGACAGCATCCTCCAACAGCACGGAATTATCTGGCACAAAACGTCAATGGTGCTGGGGTTGAGAAACCCTGGGTAAACCCTCATGCTGGCAATGGATTTCTGATTTTTACTATAAAAAAAAAATGACAGGACAAAATAAGGACAAAAAAATTCCAACTCAAAAAAAGAAAAAAAAAGAAAAAAAAATTCTGGGAAATGAGTAAGCTGGAGGGAGGCAGTGCGGCCGGTGGGGCAGGTGTGGGATGGAGTCATGAGCGGGCTCTTTTAGTAGCAGGGCCCAGGGCTGGCCACGAGGTAATGTCCGAGGCAGGGTGGGGCAGGTGAGGCCCCTAGAAGTGGAGGGGGCTGCCAGGCCCCTGGAGAGGAGGCGGCTGATCTTGGCCCAAGAAAGGGTCTTTTCCAACAACCCAGGGCCTGCAATCAGGCTCCTAGAGCCGGGACACCCAGAGCCGCGTGCCCTCTGTGGGACAACGTCCTGTAACCTCTGCTCCATTGTAGCTGGAGCCTCCTCCCAGGAGAAGCTGCCTGTTGAGACGTGACTGGGGGGCTTCAGGGGCTGTCCCTCCACAGCTTCTCTGACAGCACTGCAGGCAAAGCAGGCTAAACAACATTCACGGGTGGCTGGCCCAGGGGACCCGGCCGGGCGAGCGGCCCCCAAAAGCTCCCTGACACTCTAGACACACCTCCTCCCCTGGGAAATCTGGGAGGCTCTAGGGGTGCTGCTTGCTTAGGGGTTAAGAGGCTGGCAGCAAATAAACACACACAGAAACAAAGAAACAGTAACAAAAACCACGGTTGTGCCAGGGCTCTCCCCCCTCCCCCCACCGCCACGACATCCAAGGGGCAGCTGCGGCCACTGCCCTTGGGCCAGATGGGGGCCCGGGTTTCCCAGGAAGGGAGACCTCCGTGAGGGAAATGAGACCAGGGACAGTGGGAGAGGGGGGTCTCCAAACACAGTTTCGAGGGCTTCACTCCATTTCATTCATCAGCATAAAACACAGGGACGCGGCAGCACAGAGGACAAGGGACACATCCATCAGTGGGGCCTGGCTCACTCTGTGTGAGAGCAGTTTCTGGAAAATAAATAAAAGAAAAAATAAAAACCCTAGAAGAAGAAAGGGAGAATAGGGGTAACCTCCTGGCTGTTCTGCCTTGACAACTGGATCCTGTTTCCTCTGGCCTTTTTGGGACACCCTCTCTGTGTGGTCAGATGCTACTACGGTCTGGGGACAGTCACGGGAAACCCAACGGCACTCCGTCCTAGCCCTGCCGCCACCAGCCGCCACTGCAGTCCTTTCCCGGCACGTCTGAGTGCCTGAGTGTGCTGGGCTAGGAAGGGGGTCCTGGCCCGCTCTTACCCGCTTCAGAGAGGTCCCGCAAGGAGCTGCTGAGGGCACTGCGCTTGAGGCCCTCACCGCTGGCTTAGCTGTTATCCAGGCAGGCTCGGCTCAGCGTCCCGTTGCCGGACTCCTTTTTGAGGCTGGAGCACTGGGACATGCTGGGCCGCACGACGCCTTTCTGTTTCTCGAGCTCTGCTGACACAGAGGGGGCGAGGGACCAGTGAGAAAACAAAGCCTTGAGGGGGAGGCTCTGGGCCCTCTGTGTAGGCTTGGCATCACACCCAGCTGCCATCTGTTTAGCCTGAGGAAAAGTCAGGGCCCACGGCTGTCTTGGGAAAGAAAGAGAAGGTGCGAACGCTGCCTTTGACAAAAGGGAGCCAGGAGGAAACTCTGAAAGGGAGGCTGGAGAGGCACGGGCCTTGGGGTCTGCAGGAAAGACCGTCACTTTGCAGGCTTGAGGGCTGGCAAGGAGACTGTCTGGCCTGGGTCTGCGGATGAGCAAGGGGTAACCCGACCTTGCCGTGGGTGGGGCCCAAAGGTGGGGGTAGTTGTGTGTCTCCAGGGAGTGAGGCTTGGAGCCAGGAGAGAAAAGATGATAATCAGGTCCGATGAAACCCACAGGATGGGCTTGGTGGTGACTTCCCTGACGTGGAAGAGGAAAGAAGAATAAGCACACCAAGGTGCAACGAGATCAGCTCCGGATCTCCGGGAAATCTCGTCTCGTGGGGCGACGGGGGAACCAGGCTCTCTCAGGCCATGCCATGTGGTCCCACAGGCAGGATGGGCCTGGGCCATGGAAGCCCTCACTCTCACGTGGAGGCCTCTGCTGCCCTCCCCACGCCACCTCCTCTGGCCTGGGTATGGGGGCTGCCCTGTCACAGGGCTGTGGGAAGGCCAGGTGAGACCAGGGCACCTCACTTTTGTGGGCCCCCAGAGTCCCTGGCACCAGATGGGAACCAACGGCCGCGTCCAGCAAGTCCCATGAGATGCCGGGGCTGCTGGCTCTTCCTCTCCAGGGGGCCTGGGACTTACACTCTATCCTGTGCTTCTCCATCTCCTGCACTTCCTTGATGGACTCCCGCAGGTCGTTGGTGAACTTCCGGTCTTGAGGATTGGGAGCATTAAAGTTTATTAACACTTTGATGTCTGCTCCAGGGACAGCAGATGTGAGCTGGATGCCATTGGGGTAGTCTACAAAGGAGAAGGGGAGGAGAAGAACCCATGGATCCCTGGGTGCTCTCTGCACTCTCTCTGCTGGTCAAGAAAATGCTAAGTCTAAGGGTCCAGGCTCTCAGCAGACATGTCTAACCAGGGAGGAAAAGCATCCACAGGGCAGACCAGAGAGACTGCCAGGAAATCCCCATCTCCTGACTTGGGTCTGTGTTGTTCTATGCAGAAGTCTGGGGCAGATTTGGCCAATCTGAACAGAGGTCAGGGCCCCTATTACTTCCTCAACCTGAAGGTCATGGAGCCTAGACCCTTCAAGTCAAGGTCCTTGGTCATTGCCTGAAGCTCGAGAATGGCCAGGGGTGGAGTCCGGGAGTCACAGTCAGTGTCCTGTGCTGGGGGGGAGTCTTATCTGGTCTCCCTGGGCAATTCTGAGTGCACACTGAGCTCTGTTCTCTCACAAGTGGCCTCCAGACCCTCAGTTCCCTTGGGTGCTTCATGGGCGCCCCATACCCAATGCACTCTATGCTGAATGCTCAGTCTTTCTGGCCTGTGACCTGCCTGGTGCCACCTCCAAGCTCACAGAATCTCTGTGGCTTTTGTCCCCTGGTAGCATCTCTCTCCTCAGTGGGAATCAAGCATAAGCTACTGGATGTTTGGAAGTTCTTGGTCCAAACACCAAACCCACTTTTGCTCAGACCTAAGTCAAGGCAGGGAACTCAAATGCCTAGTGTGTTCCCATAAATGTAGGAAGTAAACCACATGAGACTGAGCAACAGAGTGGGGGGGGGGGTGAGGGGCGTGCAGCCCATGACAGCCACATGACGTGGGAATGTGGGCCTAGCAAAAACCTTCTCGGTTTTCAAGAAAACTCAAAAATATCTAAAATTTTAGTTATTTTATTTTTTAATTCAATTTTTTTAATGTTTATTTTTGAGAGAGAGAGAGAGAGAGAGGCAGAGTGTGAGGGGGGAGGGGGCAAAGAGAGAGAGAGGGAGACAGAATCCAAAGCAGGTTCCAGGCTCTGAGCCATCACCACAGAGCCCGATGCAGGGCTCAAACTCACGAACTGTGAGATTATGACCTGAGATGAAGTTGGACGCTTAACGGGCTGAGCCACCCAGCTGCCCCCAATTTTAGTAATTTTAGATATTAAGTATCAGCTCAACAAATTTTTTTAAATGTGTAAACCAAACACATAACTGGGCTGCGACTGACCCACGGCTACCACTTTGAGATCCCTGCTATGAAGGCATGTCCCATAGAAATGTCAGTGTCGACTCTTGGGCTTATGCCAGGACCTTGGGTTCAGGGCTGAGGGCTGAGCCCTGGGAATGTAAAAACGAGGAGGGCACAGCCTCTGCCTGTGGATTCAGTCTGGTCGGGCCCACTGCTGGGAGCATCACAACCACCGCCACCACTTCAGAGAGAGGGCCTTCCGGTCAGGACGATGTGGGGTGGCACCATGCTCCCTGAGGCCACCTTCCACCCTGGTAGAAACCAAGGCAAGGCAGGGATGGCCCAGGCACAGGTCCCTGGTTCTTTTTCAACCTGCAGATTGAAAGCGGATCAGACGGTAGCTTGGCAACCTGTCTGAGAGGATGAGGGCTTCCCTGCTGCTGGAGATATCATGACGCTTGACTGGAACGGTCCTCCCCTGGGGCCAGTGCAAAATGGGCAGGGCAACAGGATCTCCCCCTCACCCCCCATCTCAGGAGGCCTGGCTCAGCCTACAGCTCAGGGACCTCCAACAGGGACGGGAAAAAGAGGGAGAAAGGTAAAGGGAAGGGCTTGGGTATCAGAGAAAGACCAGGTCAACAGAAAAAAGTCAGTGGGGGTGTCAGCTCCTCCCCCAAGTCCTCAGGCCCCATGGCCCACTCATACACAGAGAAGACTCCAATAACACCTAAGAATAAATCCTGCTCTAAGCACTTCATGTATGGACTCACCTAAGTCCCTGAGGTAGGTGCTATCACCCCACTTTACAGACAAAGGGAATGTGGCCCAGGGACCGCTAGGACCTGACGCATTTGCACCCGGGCTCTCCGCTCAGGACCGGGCTCCTGTCCTACAGCCCCCCAGGCCTTTCCTGCACCTGTTTGTTTGCCTGTGTTTGCACATCACTGTGCCATTTACTTGGTGTCTTCCAGGCAACATTTTATTGGCATAAATCCACTCCTCCCTGAATTAAAAAAATTTTAACCACACGGTAAGAAGACGTAGGAGCAAAAGCAAAGGCGATCACCACCATGTACAATGTTATCAAAATCTCCCCAGGTACTGTTGCTCGTTAGACCCCTGGCCTGCAACCTTCTCTCTGCTGGCGAAGCAGGAATGCGGAACACACGTGGGAGAGCTGGGGGAGATCCCCAGGGGGAGATCCTTGGGGAGCACAGCACTTCGTGACTACAAGGTGGGAGTTGTGACACCGTTTCCGCCACGTGACACACGGCCACGTGTGGACGAGTGCTCCAGCACGCACACTCGAGGCCGGGCCACGGCAGGCCCCCAGCACGGACTTACACTGGTTCTCAAAGAGCAGAACCTGCATGCCGTACAGGGAGAAGGACTGTCAGAAGCTGTACGTCACGGAGTTCTTCTTTTTCTGGAAGATCTTGGTCACCTGGGGGCAGCCAAAGACAGAGGCTGAGTTGTATCGCCTGCACCGCTCAGGGGCAACTCTGGGCGCTCGGGATTCTGACCGAGACTAACGTCAAAACCCTCTCGGCAGTGCAGAGGTCAGGAGGCCTCTGGGGCAGGGCAGGCCTGTGTGTCCAGGCACATCCTGACATGGATGCTGGCATCCGCTCCCGTGAATCCCAGCTGTCGTCCTGGCTGGCGATGAAGCCCCTCAGCAGAGAGGTGGCAGGCACCGTGCTGCACATGACCCCGAAGGCGCCAGGCCGGGCTCGGACACCCGGGACCCCACCTGAGCTCTGTGACTGCCTGAGAGATTTTGGAGGAGGAAACAGAGGATCAGGAATTTGAAGTCACTTGCTTGAGGTCAGGGACTCTTGGCAAAGACTTGAAACCCACAGGTCCAGATTCCAACCTCAGCAGTCATAGAGAAGTGGCTGGTTCTCAGGCAGGGAGGGGTCAGGGACAAGGGCCTCTAGCAAGAAAGCCTGGGGAATGCAGGAGAGACAAAGACCCAAGGGACAGTTTCCCCCCATTGTCTCCAGGGGCATCTTTATCCCCAGTGGCCAGCATCCATGCCACCTTTTTTTGGGCAAGAGCTCCGCATTTTCCCTTTGGGGAACCCCCTCTCTGCCACCCGGCACTCCTGGGGGTGAGCAGTGACCCAGGTTTAGCCAATGAGACAGCACTGCACCTGCCTGGCCCCTGTGAGCGGCTCAGGCATGGGCCCGGGAACCAGTAAGACCTCTGCCAGGACTCTTCCCAAGAAAATCCCCCTGGTGGCTGGGGATGCAGGGAGGGGGCAGGATTAAGCCTGCAACTGCGGAGACTGACTTTCTCTTTGTGGACAGAGCTCCTGAGAAGGGACCCCACGCAGCTGAGAGACAGAGAGCCTAATAAAGCAGTCCCACTGACACTGTGTAAGCTTCTAGAAATAGTTGGGGCTGAAGCCCCACACCCCCCTCTGGGCTTTTACATAAGCTGACGAAGCCCTGTTTTCGTCGGCCGCGCTATGAGTTAGATTCTGCCTCTTGTAACCCAAGACCGTGGGGCTGACTCCATCCCCTTCACCTCCACCCCACGCACGTGGGTGCCTTTCCCCAAGCGCAGGCACACAAGGCCAGATGGGAGACCTGAGCTACAGTTCAAGGCTGCCCCAAACCACGGGTCCCAGCCATGACACGTTCTGGGGAACCACATACCACCAGGACGTCATTAAACAGGAAGATTTCTCACTGGTGCAGCCCGAGCTTCTGGGGCTTCTTTGGGTCTGGAACCTCGAAGAGCCGGCAGTAGCCGACCGGCCGCTGGTGGGGCAGAGAGAGCACCTGTATGGGGAGGAAGCGCTGCGTCAGCCCCCAGCCCCTCCGCTGCAGTCCCTGTGTGCTGGGAACCCAGCCTTGGGCCTGGCCTTCGAAAACGCCTTCTCCCACCAACCGCACACAGCAGACGTGTCTGGACTCCTTGCAACTTTCCCTGCTCTTCCTCAGGAGTTCTCCTGAAGGGCCGTGGAAAGCGTCCCTGCCTCTCGCAACACCTCCTTTCCTTTCCTTCAGGCAGGTCCCAGAAGTCTTAGAGCATCACGTGCACACGGGAGCCCCCACAGTGAGGAATTCGTGATTTCTCAGTCCCCATAAAGTGCCCATCACACACATAAGCCTGTTAGTCCCGGCAAAGATTTCTCCAGAGTGTCTACTTGAGATGAGGACACTGAGGCACAGAGAGGTTGAGCAACTTGCTTCAGTCACACAACTGGGAAGGTGCAGAGCCGAGAGAGGATTCCAGGCCCCTCCTAAAGAATCCCGATGCTTCTGATGGTTCCCTGCCCCAACTCCTGGGCCGGCAGCCACACCACCCCTTGGGGCCTGGCCTGGGCCTCCACGCGGAGCACGCCTGCCATGAGTTCACGTGAACCCCCACTCTGCCGAAGGCCGAGCCACTCGCAAGGCCAGGTACAACCTGTATGGTGTCTAAGGGCTGTGGTGAGAAGTCACTGGGAAGGCCCAGTGGTGGCTCTGGAGCACCCAGGCTCATGCAGGAGACAGCAGGTCTCCTGTAAAGGGATGTGCTGGCAGGGAGGGTTCACTCTGCAACGGGTACCCTGTTGGTGGGAGGCCGGAGCTCAGCGCGTCAGGAAGATGGGAGGAAGGGCTTGGCCCAGGCTGGCGTGCTCAGGGAGGGGCATCATTTGGGATAAAAGCATGAAGGGGAGAGGGTGGCAGGAGGCGGGGCCGGAGAGGTGGGTGAGGGCTGGCCACGGCAGCGTCTAGTGGTTTGTCTCTAGGCCAAGGTGGGAAGAGGGGGGAGCAGACCGGTTTGCGACGCTGACTCTTGCAGTGCAGGTTGCCTGGTGAAGGGTAAAGACAGACACATAAGGAAAGTGCCACGTGACTGCAAGGCTAGCCTTGCTGCTCCTGGGGTGAGCAGGCAGGCAGACCTGCTCAAGGTGGTGACAGTGGAGTGTGGGCGGCAGAGGGCTGGTTGGGTGGGCAGGCCTGCAATGGCCCATCAGCCTCATCTGTTTTGGGCACAGTGCCTCAGGTCGGAGGCAAGCCTTGGCCTCTGCGCTCAACCGGGCCGGGTGAGAGGGAGGGACACCATCTGCCCTGGCCTGAGGGTACACAACCCTCCCCAGGTGGCTGCAGTCTGGGCCTGCAGAGGTTCGAGGCTGGGAGAATTATGAAAATCAAATTTCTTATCACGCTGGAAAGGAACTCAAGCAGCCAGAATTGTAGATCTGGGAACCAGGGCATGCAGGGAGGTGAACACAGAACATGGTGGACCTCTCTGCCCCCACCCCAACCCCAACCTGGTGCGGGATATCAGCCAGGATGTAAAAGCAGAGGGATACTCACACAGCCAAGCCCGTGATGCAGGGATCCAATCCATGTGGGAAACATTAAACAAACAAGAAAAGATATTAATGATCCAAAGCATGCACCTGGGACATGAGAGAGCTAATGGGATGACATCCGAGTAGGTAAGCACCCCTCCAGAGGCATGTTCCCATAGCCTTTGTCCAGACATGCCACACACAGCTCAGGAGACCTCCTCGCTGCCAGAACTTGGAAAGGCCGATAAGGGCATTCCCAGGCCACCAAGGGACCACTGCTCAACTTGGGCTGGTTTCTTAAGAGCCTCAGGCTCTCTTTAAATATAACCCAGGGCCAATGGTTATTATTCCCCAATATCAGGCAGGAGCCACCCTAAAGCTAAAGGAACCGCCCCCCCCCCCCCAACTATGCCCCGAAGAAGCCAGGTTCCAAATGGCATCAGGGCCCCTGTCCAAAGCTAATGCCAGTGGGGCAGGCCTGGGGTCGCATCAGGGGGGTGGGTGGGAGTGAGGGAGCCAGGGATGCAGGGCCACCACATACTCGCTTTTTCCCCACGATGAGCTTTCCCACCTTCTGCACCTGGGACACATGGTCCTCGTTGGTTTTCAGTTCCCGCTTGCGAATGCGCTCATAGATCCCAATTAGCATCTCCCAGGGAATGTCCTCACCATCGTCCACACCTGGGAAGGAGACAGTAGCCAGGCATCAGGGCGGGCCAGGGTCTGGGTGGCTGTGGCACCACTCAGCTTCAGGGCCCCAGGCTCACCCCTGATTTACCAAGTTTCTAAACCCAATCAGAATATCAATCCCTTTCATCAATCCTCAGCAGAACCAGAGACCTTCCAGACCCACAGCTACTGAACACCTTCAGTCAATTATGAAATGCCCTAGGATCCTTCCACCAGGACAAGGCCAGCATAGCCACCCAGATCAGCACACAGAGGGCTGTGCCAGCTTCCAGCCATGCTCCAAGGGCTTTATAAACATCAGCTTGCTAATCCTGACCACAGCCCCGCTGGGTGGGTGTGACCGTCTCCATTCCGCAGCTGGGAATGCAAGGCTCAGGGAAGGGCCCGGGGTTGGGGGTGGCTGTGAAGCTGGTGTTTGTGGCTTCAGGCTCCCACAGGCATGGGCCTAAGTTCTTGCTTTGCCCCTCACGAGCCGTGGGACCGAGTCTCTGCGCTGGGGGTCCTCTGTGAAGTGGGCCACCAAGCGCACGGGTGACTTCATGGAGGT
>NW_024962145.1:0-73635 GCF_018350195.1 Panthera tigris | reverse complement strand
GGACTTGCTGGACGCGGCCGTTGGTTCCCATCTGGTGCCAGGGACTCTGGGGGCCCACAAAAGTGAGGTGCCCTGGTCTCACCTGGCCTTCCCACAGCCCTGTGACAGGGCAGCCCCCATACCCAGGCCAGAGGAGGTGGCGTGGGGAGGGCAGCAGAGGCCTCCACGTGAGAGTGAGGGCTTCCATGGCCCAGGCCCATCCTGCCTGTGGGACCACATGGCATGGCCTGAGAGAGGCCTGGTTCCCCCGTCGCCCCACGAGACGAGATTTCCCGGAGATCCGGAGCTGATCTCGTTGCACCTTGGTGTGCTTATTCTTCTTTCCTCTTCCACGTCAGGGAAGTCACCACCAAGCCCATCCTGTGGGTTTCATCGGACCTGATTATCATCTTTTCTCTCCTGGCTCCAAGCCTCACTCCCTGGAGACACACAACTACCCCCCACCTTTGGGCCCCACCCACGGCAAGGTCGGTTACCCTTTTACCCCTTGCTCATCCGCAGACCCAGGCCAGACAGTCTCCTTGCCAGCCCTCAAGCCTGCAAAGTGACGGTCTTTCCTGCAGACCCCAAGGCCCGTGCCTCTCCAGCCTCCCTTTCAGAGTTTCCTCCTGGCTCCCTTTTGTCAAAGGCAGCGTTCGCACCTTCTCTTTCTTTCCCAAGACAGCCGTGGGCCCTGACTTTTCCTCAGGCTAAACAGATGGCAGCTGGGTGTGATGCCAAGCCTACACAGAGGGCCCAGAGCCTCCCCCTCAAGGCTTTGTTTTCTCACTGGTCCCTCGCCCCCTCTGTGTCAGCAGAGCTCGAGAAACAGAAAGGCGTCGTGCGGCCCAGCATGTCCCAGTGCTCCAGCCTCAAAAAGGAGTCCGGCAACGGGACGCTGAGCCGAGCCTGCCTGGATAACAGCTAAGCCAGCGGTGAGGGCCTCAAGCGCAGTGCCCTCAGCAGCTCCTTGCGGGACCTCTCTGAAGCGGGTAAGAGCGGGCCAGGACCCCCTTCCTAGCCCAGCACACTCAGGCACTCAGACGTGCCGGGAAAGGACTGCAGTGGCGGCTGGTGGCGGCAGGGCTAGGACGGAGTGCCGTTGGGTTTCCCGTGACTGTCCCCAGACCGTAGTAGCATCTGACCACACAGAGAGGGTGTCCCAAAAAGGCCAGAGGAAACAGGATCCAGTTGTCAAGGCAGAACAGCCAGGAGGTTACCCCTATTCTCCCTTTCTTCTTCTAGGGTTTTTATTTTTTCTTTTATTTATTTTCCAGAAACTGCTCTCACACAGAGTGAGCCAGGCCCCACTGATGGATGTGTCCCTTGTCCTCTGTGCTGCCGCGTCCCTGTGTTTTATGCTGATGAATGAAATGGAGTGAAGCCCTCGAAACTGTGTTTGGAGACCCCCCTCTCCCACTGTCCCTGGTCTCATTTCCCTCACGGAGGTCTCCCTTCCTGGGAAACCCGGGCCCCCATCTGGCCCAAGGGCAGTGGCCGCAGCTGCCCCTTGGATGTCGTGGCGGTGGGGGGAGGGGGGAGAGCCCTGGCACAACCGTGGTTTTTGTTACTGTTTCTTTGTTTCTGTGTGTGTTTATTTGCTGCCAGCCTCTTAACCCCTAAGCAAGCAGCACCCCTAGAGCCTCCCAGATTTCCCAGGGGAGGAGGTGTGTCTAGAGTGTCAGGGAGCTTTTGGGGGCCGCTCGCCCGGCCGGGTCCCCTGGGCCAGCCACCCGTGAATGTTGTTTAGCCTGCTTTGCCTGCAGTGCTGTCAGAGAAGCTGTGGAGGGACAGCCCCTGAAGCCCCCCAGTCACGTCTCAACAGGCAGCTTCTCCTGGGAGGAGGCTCCAGCTACAATGGAGCAGAGGTTACAGGACGTTGTCCCACAGAGGGCACGCGGCTCTGGGTGTCCCGGCTCTAGGAGCCTGATTGCAGGCCCTGGGTTGTTGGAAAAGACCCTTTCTTGGGCCAAGATCAGCCGCCTCCTCTCCAGGGGCCTGGCAGCCCCCTCCACTTCTAGGGGCCTCACCTGCCCCACCCTGCCTCGGACATTACCTCGTGGCCAGCCCTGGGCCCTGCTACTAAAAGAGCCCGCTCATGACTCCATCCCACACCTGCCCCACCGGCCGCACTGCCTCCCTCCAGCTTACTCATTTCCCAGAATTTTTTTTTCTTTTTTTTCTTTTTTTGAGTTGGAATTTTTTTGTCCTTATTTTGTCCTGTCATTTTTTTTTTATAGTAAAAATCAGAAATCCATTGCCAGCATGAGGGTTTACCCAGGGTTTCTCAACCCCAGCACCATTGACGTTTTGTGCCAGATAATTCCGTGCTGTTGGAGGATGCTGTCCTGTGCACTGCAGGATGTTTACCAGCATCCCGGGCCTATACTTAATAGATGCCAAGAGTATCCCCCCCCCCCAGTCATAACAGACAATGTCTCCAGAAATGTACAGGGGTCCTCTGGGGGACAAAAATCACCCCTAGTTGGCAAAGTGCCACGGGTTGAGAACCACTGGTTTTCCCTATGGCTTGTTAAACCCAGCTAAATGTAATTGGACAGCTCTGGGCCTCTGCAGGCTGGTAGCCGGGACCTCTGTTTGGGTTTGTGCAGTGGAATTAGGCCTGGCCTCTCTGTTCCCTGATGCAGCACCTGGAGGGCGGATGGGTCCCGTCCAGTCCCTCAGGTAACAGTGGCTCTGTTGGAACCGAGGCTCCCAGCGTGGACAGCCACACCTAGGGCTCCAGCTCCTGGGGGTCAGATAGAGCTGCACCCCCAGGCCTGTGTGAGGGACAGAGTGCTGAAGTTCAGCTGCTTTCCTTCTATCGTCGCCATTGCCATTGTCGTTTGGACATTCTGAACTAAGAAAAACTCTAGTGATTGAGTCTTCCCAGGAGACCATGTGAAGAATCCCCCGGGAAGGCAGCCCCCTGTCCCCAGGAAGCCTGGAGGGTGTGTTTGAATCCTGGCAGCTGCCAAGGCCCCAGACTGGGAGCCCTCCACGTGCAGTCTCCAGAGGGAGACCGGCCAATGTTGGCAGCCATCCAGGAAGATGCTGGGCTCAGCACCCGAAGACGTGCCCCAGACTGGGTCGGAGTGAAGCTCTCCAGAGGCAATGTCACTCTCCCCACCGTGGCCCTCACTAAGAGGGCTGCTGGAGAAAAGGCAAGGCCTCGGTGATACTCTCTCCCTTCGGGAAAGCTAGCGCTCAGTTGTTGGCACGTCACTGCTCTGGGGACGTCTGCCCTGGACCTGCAATCACACGTCATTCCGGGTGACGACACACCTCAGACGTGGATCCCCCAACCCCCACCACCAATTCTCTCCACACGGTCTTCCTTCGTCCGGGATCCATGCTCATTTCAGTGGCACCAGAGCCCTGTCGGACTGCGATCAAGGGCCTGCGTGGACCGGGGACACAGGTGTGACTGCGGCCTTAACCCCTGGCCCAGATCAGTCAAGTCATGATGGACACTATCCCCAAGCCCCCAGGGTCCTCCTTCCCCTCCCAGCCAAGCTGCCCAACATCAGTCTCCAGAGATAGGATGTCTCCCAGAGGCCATGGGACCTGCCTGCACCTGTCATTGCTCCAGGGCCTAGCCAGAGACCTGCCACGTTCTGCCCCAGGGAACCCGGGAAGCCCTCTCAGGGGAGATTTGGTGGCTCCTGGTGGCCAGTGTCCAAAGCAGCACCTGCTCAGCCTCCAGCATTATTAAGGACCACAGGGTAGGACCCTGGGTTGAGAGCCCTTGCTGCATTCTGTGCCGATACCAAGAAGCAGGAGAAAGCTGTGAAGAGCCATGCTGGGAACTCCTTCCAGACGTGGTTACTGATCCTGGCCACGGTTGGCCTGGCAGGGCCTGATCAGGTTCTGGGAGAGGCACTGGGCGGGGCAGGGCTCACCTGTGGCTGGTGCAGGACCCCCCCCCCCCCCAAGAGAGAGGGAGCATAGCAGGAGATAGAGTGCAGGTGAGGGATAGTGTGGGTGCATGGGTGAGAGCCACTTTCCCAGCATGCTTCACCTCCATTAGCACATGATGTGCACCTGTGTGCACACACCCGGACACAGGTCTATAGCGAGCAGGTGTCGTGGGGTGTGCCCATGACTAGGTGCTCTGGGACTGGACTGCAGACAGCAGTGAGGTAGGGATACCTCACATCTCATGCTTATTTGGGAAGTTGAAAAGATGGATTCTGAGAAACTTAGCATCACTCAAAGACATCCAAGTTAAAAGTGTCCTAAGTCTTGGCCCACTTGGGGGCAGGAGGAGGAGGGTTTTGTTGTACTTCAGGTCAGATACCACACAGAGCCCCCAAACCTAGCTCCAGGCCTGGCCTAAGTCCCCTTGAGAGAAGCACATCAGTCGGAAGACATTGCTGGGCACTGGTGGGACGGGCTGGCCTTACTGTGTCCCTGGTTTTCAGTTAAGGGAGCCCTCTAGGCTTCGAGGGGCCAGAGAGCTGATTTTAAAACCGCAGAGACAGCAGAGATCTGACTTCAGCATTTCTGCATGGTGCCACAAGATCCCGAGTATCTGATGCTCCCGTCTACCCTACTCAGAGGAAGGCGCGTACCCATTTCACAGATGCAGAAACTGTGCTAAAGAATCAAAGGAGTGCCAGGTGGGGTTACCTCTTCAGCCAAAGAGCCTCGTTCTGCTCTATGTCCCTGGACCACTGTGTTGGGACAAAAAGCAGGAAGGGAAGATGGCCAGCCTCTCTTCTCATACGAGCTGAAAGATGAGGATATGTGACGACCCTCATCTTTCTTCCAGCTGGGAATAAGGGCCAGGTCCTACGTGGTTCTCCCTGGTCCTCAGCAACTGGTGGAAAACACTCTTGCCCTAATCTTCTGTGTGGCCCTGTCCTGAGCGAGCTCTGAAGCCCTCTCACACATGCCTGAGTCAAGCAAAGTTCCCAGCTGGGACTCAGGTTTGGGGGTTGGCAGGCCAAGGAAAGGGTCCGAATGTCCCCCGAGTCCACTGTTGTATGCCCAAGATCAAGGCTCCGTCCCAGTACTCTCAGACGCCACGGTGAGGCCTGAAGGACCCACAGACCCACTCTCTACGCCGCACAGGGACAGCTTCTTGGCCACAGAGAGGCACGTAGCAGCCTTTCCATCTTTCAGGCTCCTGGGCTCACTCAGCCTGCATTCCACTCAGAAGGCAGCATGGCCAAGCTTCCCAGCCCCAGAGATGGACAGGCAGACCTGGGTGTGAGTCCCGCTCGCTCACTGTGGAATTGGACAGTCGGTCCATGAGCCTCAGCCTCCACCTCCTCCTCCTTCTTGGCACAAAGGGACACCTGTACTGCATTGCTGCGGGGCTTGACCAAGAACAAATGTGTTCGGCTCGTGGCCAGGGCTGCACAGGTGGAAGCCTCCAGAACATCAAGTGGGCGGCCCCTTCTCTGTCCCCTCTTCATATCTGCTTTCCTGAGGGCTGGACCCCGAAGCTTGGGCACCCACCATTCTTGCCAGCCTCAGTGTCCTGCAGGAATCCATGGAGAGGGCCTCCAAAAGGACCCTGGAGGCCAGGCTGAGCCTTAGGCCTCCAGAACCAAGAAGACACAGCCTTCCTGTAACACAGCCAACATATATTGAGTGCCTACTATATGCCATGTGCCGGGGGTAGTAGAAAGCCATCGGCAGGCAGCGCTCACAGCTGAGGGAGCACTTGTGGCATCCGGAAGGGTGGTACCCGCAGAAGGGAAGCAGGACTCTGGGCTCTCCCAGCAGTCCCTACCCTGCCTCCTGCCCCTGGCCAGGGCACTGCACAAACGAAACAGTTGGCTCCAGAGGCACCAGTACATTTGAGCTCCCCAGAAGGAAAAGACAGGACACCAAGTTTAGTTTTCTCCTAACCATCAACCCCACCCTGCCTGCAAGGGGGGAGATGTATATGTATGTGTGAATATGCATATACATATGTATATGAAATCCACGCAGTCAGGGCCACATAGGACCACATCTTGTTTGTTTTGAGCCATTGGAGAAGCTGCCCCTGTCCCATCCCCTGTTGGCAGGTGGCTGGAGCCAGGGCATCTGGCCCCCACTGTGCACGCACCCCAGCCCACCTGGAGGCATCCCCCCACCCCCCACCTCCCCACCAACAGACTGCCAGTCCAGGAGAAGTGGTATCAAGTTGGGGCTGGTTGAAAACGATTTTTTTTCTTTGAACTCCCCCTCCTTTTTTTTTTTTTTCTTTTGAAACTCATTACTGCCCTCCCAGGGGCTTCCCTATGGAGCCAGTCCTCTGACCGTCCCCCCGTCCTGCGGCAGTGGTGACCCAGGGCCAGGCAGGCGGCGGCCTGGCCTCATGTCCGTGTCTAACCTCTGGTATTGCATGTTCTGGGCAGGGAAGCGAGGGCGTCGCAGCAGTGCGGGATCGCTAGAGAGCAATGTGGAAGTAAGTAGGAAGCGCCTACGTCCAGCTGGCTGTCGTGTGTTGCCTCCCTGATCCTTGGTTTATATCTGTTGTCTTTTTTTTTTCGGTTTTTTTTTTTCCGTTTTGCTCTTCCTTCCCCCTACTACACAGAGGCGCAGACACGCCCCGTCCCCCATGCCTGCCTCAGCCCCAGTGCATGCCAGCTTCCCCCCTCCTAGAATCGCCCGTGTCTCTCACCGCTTGTTTGGGCTGGACCCATGGGAGGTGGGGGTAGGTTCTGGATTTCGTGTTTTAGTTCCCGCTTAACCCCGTCCCCTGTGCCCCCCCCAAGCATGGTTAACATCCCTGCTTCCTGACACTCCCCCACCCCCACCCCGGGGACCCGGCCTGCCGACACTGCTCCTGGGCGGGAATCACCGCCCGCCAGGCATCTGTGCACCCTCCATCCTCACTGTCGGGGGCGGGAGGGTGGGTTTTGTCCATCTCTTGACTTCCATGCTCCGCCATCCCCATCGCTTCCTTCTTGGAGTTCTGATTGCTGTGTGTCTGCAGTCAGGACATCATGGAATTGCTTAGCTAGCTCGGGGAAGGAAAGCCATGAGAGAAAGAAAAAAGTCCGTGTGGATTTCATGAGATTACATTCATCTGCCAACCATTTCTATATTACTGTTCACATCATAACCTCAGCTTGCAGACCTTTTTGTTTCCTTCTTTTTCCTTGTTTGATTTGCAGTAGGTAGCTGCAGTGAAATGCCTAGGCAGCCCCCCCCACCCCTCCAACAAGGACAAGGTCCCCCGAGCCCCCGCCCGGTCCCTACCACCAGCTTCCCAGAAAGCTCGGGGCCCACACAGGCAGAGCAGATGGTGCAGTTTTAGCAGGAACGGGGTTCTTCTTCATGCACATCAGCCCAGCCTACTCCACGCAGCACATGGCGCTCACAGGCACCCCGGGCCAGTCTTTCTGATCCGAAAGCTCAGGCCGCCTTCCGTATCAGGACGAGAGCAGAAGTCACACTTATGTTTCTGCTGCTGCTGCTTTGACCAGACAGGAGCTTCCCTCATCCCCTACCCCATCCCCACTCCTCTCAGTGGAAGGCCACCCTGGGTCCCTGTGGCCCCCAGTCGCATGAGAAGAGGTGGCACTGACCCAGCCTCACCCAGCCCCGCCCTCTGCAGCCAGAGAGTTAACTAAGGCTTAGCAGTCAGTGGGTGAACATTTTACATCAAAAAAAAAAAAAATCCTTCTGACATAAGTGCTGTAAGGTCTTTTAATTTTGATTTCTATGAATTTCCTTTTTAGGGGTCCATCATTAGCAGTCCTTACATGCGCCAGAGAGCTACATCAACACGAGAGTGTCCATCTCACCCACACCAGACTATGCCTAACTCACCCTCCCTCCTGGGCTCCTTATTTGGGAGTAAGAGAGGGAAGCCCCCTCCCCAGGCCCACCTGCCCTCAGCCCCTCCCCAGCCACCCCCCACCCACCGGGCCTGCCCCACGCGCAGCACTCTGGGGCCAGCCACCACCAGGGGCCTGCTGAGGGCCTGCCCCAGGCCCAGGAGCACGGGCACCACGCCCAGTACTGCCACGTGCAGCAGAACCCGCCCCCCTACCACCACCACCACCACTACCACCCCCCCAGCACATCCAGCATGCACACCAGTACCACCATGGCCCCCACGGGGGGCACCCACCCTATGGGGCCCACGTGCACAGCCACCCACCGCTGCCCTCGGCCCACGCCAGCCACCAGGGCCACATGGGCCATGGCCACACAGTGCACCACCATGGGCAGCCCCTCGCCCCACTGCCCAGCGGCATCAGCACAATTGTGTAGACAGCCTGGGCGGGGTCCCAGACTGCCTTGGAACACCTGCACACCACACAGAGCCATGCCTGGGGGCGGCCGGCCTCAGACCAGACCCAGGGCACCTCTGTTTCCACCTCTCCCCTCTGCTCCCCGCGGCCTGGATGGAGCCCTCTGAGCCCACGGGGCTTGTGTTGCAGGGAACAAAGTTCACGATCTCACTTAGCGTTGGTGTCCTGGGTTCCATCCACTTGGACCCAAGGGGTGGGCCTCGGCCACCATCAGCCTTGAAAACGGCGCCACCGGCCACGTAGATGTTGAGCTGTCCCCCACCCCAAAGCAGCCCTCACCTCTGCTCCCCAACTGTACACGCATATGAAAACCCAGCCTAGGAAAAGAAGAAACGAGACACAAAAACCAGAGACAGAACAAGACAAAACAAAAACAAAAACAAACCAAACTTGCTGCATTTATTGCTCTTTTATTGACAATGGGCAGAAAATTAAGTAGACCTGATATGGTTGATGAAAATACATAAGTAAACTTTATATAATATATATATATATATATATATATATATATATATATATACCGTATAGGTAGTATTTGTGTGTGAAAGGAAATGTCTCAGTCCACAAAATTAGCAATATAGACTTTCCAAGGAGCTCCACTTACCCGCTAGGAAGACAGTATCTTACATGAATGTGAGAGAGTAAACCAAAAACGTAAACGCTAGGAACAAATTCAGATACTTCCATATTTTCATAAAAAAAGAGGAGAAGTCCCTCCAGGGACTGGCTAAATTCTTTACGCAATCATTACTAACTGTGCCAAGTAACATAGCATCTAACTGTTTAGAAAGTCCAATATTGCTTTGTATAAATCCTTATTTTATTAACAGAAAACTATCATAAGTAATCAGTATTATAAACTACTCTGTTATTTCAGGTAAGCAAATAGATACAAATGCAGGAAACTCTACAGTAGCAACTCAGGACAAGTGGTTAGGAACTGGTTGAGGATATTGGTTCCACAGATTCTTAGACACTTTAATGGCTGTGATAACTGTGAATTTCCATGATCCGTATTTCTTTTATATGCATATGATTTAATGCACACTCATTCAGAGTCCTCTCAGGGGGGCACCCATCCATGGCAGAAGTGTTCATCTCCAACATGAGGGCGGCCATCTCCAACATGAGGGCGGCCAGCTCCCATAATCGCCTCCCCAACACCATAACTAACTCATCCTGTGTCCAACTGCCACAGGCACCACCCCCACCCCCACCCCACCCCAGTGAGTTTCCACTGGGAACCGCTCCAAACCCGAGGGCTGATTCTAGCATGTAGCAACCCAGGGCGGTGTGTGTGTTTCCCATTTTGTTTTCTGAGCGGTAGCCGCGATCATCGTGATTCCATGTGGCCATGTGCTAGCACAACCCCTGTGTCCTCACCGTGGCCCCTCTGACCCCCACCTCCTGGCCAACGAGTGCCGGCCCTCGCCAGCAAAGCCCCCGCTGCCTTCCCATGGTACAGTTAGCTGCCAGGGCATCACATGACTCTCAGCTGTGCTCTTGTCGCTCCCGTGTTGTGGTGACACCATCGGCTCCCCTGGGGCCGGGTGCCACACGCGTCCAGTTCTGTGACTGAGTCACCCACGGGCCGTACTTTGTAGTTTCAGCCTTTCGAGCTAGTGCAGCTGCCAGTGCTATACTCCTAAGCCGTGGGACTGGAGGACTGCCCCGCGGCCCCTGCCCCGGTGGAGAGCTCTTTCAGAAAGGGCGAAGGTAGTGCTGCACTCCGCGGGCCACAGGCTCCGCATGCCATGGACGGCGTGGTGCGCCGTGGCCAGACGGCAGGACGACAGAGGGGAGCCCACCTGGCGGGCCGGCCGGGGGCCCCCGCCCGTTTCCCTCCCCACCCGCCCCTTTGTCATATCATCAAGGCCACCATAGCAGCAAATCTGCAAACCAAGCACTTTGTTAATCTCCACAGAGAGCAAATACAGCAATCTAGAGTTTAGCCTTTTTTTTTTTTTTTTTGGAAGAAGTGTGACTTTAACCTGCCCACCTTTATCTTCCCATCATGTCGTGTTTCTCTCCCGGGCACCTGCTCGGAAGGAGGGATGTGTACAAAGCACGGGTGCATCTCATCTGGTCCAGGCCAGGCTGGTGGGAGGCTCCCTGCTTCCACCGGTTCCTAGATTCTTGGTTTTCCTGCAGAATCAGGCTCCCCGAGGCGTTCTCTGTCTTGCGGTTTAAAGGTTGTTGTTCTGACCAGGAGAAGTCGAATTGTACTGCATGCCATCTGGCGTCAGTCGTGTGAGGCCACACTCTATGTATTGTGTATTTGCAAACTATATCAGTGTTACTGTTGACAAATAGTTGAAGTAAAGTGATAACATATTAAATATGTCGGCCTTTCTTCACCCTCTGTACCAATAGTAGAGTCTACCTGTAAACTCGAGGTTATTCCAGAAAAGACGCAGGCTGTTTGGCACAAGGTTGCCCTTTCTGAAGGGGTGACCACCGATGAAAAAGGGTGGACAGCAAAGCCGATGGGGTCGGGTTCGGGGGCGTTGTCTCCATCGCCGTCCTTCGTGCACCACGGGCCACTCAGAACCCTTACTTCCAAAACTGCCGTCCATGTGTCCTGAAGCGTGGTCTGGTGGCCACACGGCCGGATCTAGTGAAAGGGGGCTTCTGGAACCAATTCCCTTTCTCCCCATGTGTCCAACTTTGTATAGTGTGTTGGGCTCAGGTCAGCGAGGCTTCATCATTCTTTGTTTGATTTACATGCTTACCTTGGGAAGCGTCTCCAGGGAGTGTTTCCAAGGAGGCTGGAGCCACGCTGCCCGGAATCTCGTTTGGGAAGCAAAAACTGCCAACAGATTGCTTTCCCGCGCCCCACCCCCACCCCCTGGGTGGCGCTCTCGTGGGACTGTTCTTTCTAGACCCCAGCCTGCCACAGGGTCAGCGCTGTGGGGGCCTGCCGTCCACCCACCCCCCACCCCGGGGATAGGCCGCAGGACGCCGAGCAGGACGTTTGTGTCCTCCTTCCCCACCGTCAGGACACACTTGGGACCTTTCTCTCAAGTCGTGCAAATTGTTCCAGTGAAACGGTCATTTCTGACACGAGCAGGAGTAGAGGAAGCGGCAGGTAGCACCACAAAAATCTGTTCTGGGACAACAATTAAATCATGTGTTTGTATTTTTTTTTAAGTTTACGAATGAATTGTACAACAATGTAAAAATAAAGTTCATCCTAATATGATGTGCACATCTTGCTTAAAAATGTCTTCAGTCACCCAGCATAGAGCGATGTTTCCATTACGCGCTGCATGCAGAAGAAGCCTCTTGTTTGTCTTTAAAAGGAGCTGAAAAGACAGCAGATATGTAAACACGATCCTAGGTGTTGACGCAGCACTCCCTGCAAAGCTGGGTCTCTACGGGTAAGCATGCATCTTACGGTTTCGTTGTAAAATACCATCACTTTTCCTGCCTGAAAACTGAGGAATTTTGTAAAGTATCTCCAATAACAACAATAATCCAGGAAACATATTTCGAGACAGATCAGTGCCAAGTGGGGGGTGGTGGAAAGGGAGAGGTGGGAGGAGGGGCGTGTGCCTCTTTCTTACCCACAAAGGGGCACACATTAGCCTAACCGCGGTCGCATCGAGGTCCCACACAGGACCCGTCTCCTCTTGGGAACTGTCGTCCCATGTGGTACTCATGTCAGTGAGAAATCCAGAAATGTTTCTGTGGTCATCTGGAATGTACACACAGCATTTTGTTTTGATGAGAGTAGAAGTTACACCTTGTGCAGCAGTTAGCACATATGCCATTCTATTTTGTAGAACTGTTTTCTGCATTCGAGTTATGTTCGTATTTAACACTATAATAGTATGTTGAGAGTCATTTAAGGCCTTAACTGTGTAACAAGTGATGTATGTACAGCCATCCTGTAGACTCTGTTTGGTTCAGTAAGCAATCAGCTAATTAATCAGAGGTACTCTTCTGGAACCGAGAAAAATGAGGGTGACTGGTTAGAGCAAATTACAAACTTAGTGTTTCCCAGTTCTGCCAGTGAGATGTTAGATGTCGGGCGGGAAGCATCCTCAGAGGAGAGTGGGAAGAGGCAGCAGGAATGAGGTTGGTCTTTCTGGTTTGTACCTCAAATGTCTGTGGTGGTCCTTTTGAATGGCCCATTGTAAGAAGGACTTGTTAGTAGAACTTGGGGAAAGAGAATGAAAAAGAAAGTTGCCATCATCATAAGAGGTGTGAACAAGTGTTCCACAGGTTCACAGGAAGAAGAAGGCACATTCGTGTACTCATGGATTTCCTGCGAAAGGGGGTACAGGTTTCATTTAGATACAGGTGCCCGTGAAAAATGCCCCTGTAACTTGACTGCAGCCCTTTTATTTTGGAGTCAAATCCCCTGTTGTATTCGACTTTCCATCCTTTGAATAAACCAGGTCTTTTGGGTTTCTATGGGGTAGGTTTCTAGTAACTGTCAGATCAGGTTTAGGAGGGACATGTTTGCATGCTTAGAGATTTATGAATTAACCCAGCCTCAAGTGAAGGATGAATAAACCACTAGCCTCTTTGTCTATTGATAGGTGAATCCATCCCACATTCCAGTAGTTTAAATCATATACCCATGGGGTTATTATTCCCAGAGAATAACAAGCAAGAAGATTGTCCATACCTGTGCTACTGTGACAAAGTTTACCTCGAGTTGTCTAGCTTAGGCAAACAACAAACTTTTAAAGACAATCATAACTAGGATTTACCATCCCTAACGATGCGTTCTTGAAACATAGTTTGTCTCTGTAAAAACCCTCATTTCCAGAGATGGCCAAATCGAGACTAATTCACTCGTAGGACAAGTCCAGCTTTAACAACCTTGGCCCAATTGTTTCCATAAATTCAGCAAGAATAGCGATGGATCATAAGGATCTTTTCAAGTCTGCTCTGCCGGAACCTTTTATCAGGAATCTCCAGACTGAACTTTTTGTAGCCTCTCCGGGCCAGAAGCCAAGCCAGTTACTTCTGTCAGACAGGCCTGCAATATCTGTGGAATTGGACGAATTTCTCTTCACGAGGTCCCCGAGATATCCTGAGGTTCCTGCACCTGCCAGGAAGTGACATTCTTGACTCACCTGGGGAGGCTACTGGGAACTCTGGAAGCAAGGTATCGGGTCAACATTTCCAAGGGGCTGTATGGCTCCATGTTTCCCAAAGTCAACCTTGGTCCCTTGGAGCTACACGCTCACACCTCTGAGTCTGTGCATGGCTCTCAAATAGGACGTCCCAGTCAAAGCCTTGGTAAAAATAACCAGTATTTCCAATGGTGTCCCATTCCAAGGACTTAACGCAAATGAGTACGATTGTCACGAGGGAAAGGATACTCACTGGGAGGGTGTGAATGCCAGAGGGTTTAGGCAGAGAGAAAAGATAAACGCTTCCACTCACAAAGGAATGCTTGATGACATTTCCGTAGATCATAGCTATCTTAAGAGGAAGTTTCCTTCACCAGAAAGAGCAAACATCGGAAAACCAGCAGTGTCTCTGACAAGAGTCCCAAAACTCTGATCTTCCTCAGTTCGTTCAGTCCCACGTTCCCAACTCTTGTTCAGTTTGATTGCGGCTTTTTAATTCTGAATTCTGGACATTCTTACCCGTTTTCAAACGCTTTCAAACCCGTGTTTGTCCACAGAGCCCTTTTTCCGAATCGAGAGGTCCTTAAGGATGCAGCTGACGAGGAAACTCAGTTATTTCTGCAACACATAACACTTCAATAATCAGACTATCAAGTGAGGACCTTATGCCAAAACACTGAAAACTCTAGGAATCGCGTGTAGAGTGGGGGTAGTTGCAACATTTACCCGTGCAGTACAGCCCAAGGTTTACCATCATTTGATAGAGCTTTTCTGAGTAACTTAACATACCAAATGAAAAGGCCTACCTGGTCAGAAAGACTTCATTTACAATTGAAATCTTGGGAAAGTCTGCTAAAACCTTAGAAGGTTATGAGGCCTGTCCCAAATAGGATTGCAGGTCATTACAAACCTTACAACTTTATTTATTCAACCAAGGTTGAAGGTGGCAATGAGAGATCCTACAGGCAAACGTGTAGCATCATAGAGCTGTTAGCAAAGCCTAGCTCCTTTACCAAGGACACGTTTTCACTTGAGGTCATCAAAGACCTGATCTTTAGAAAGCTTTAGAATGCTTTAGAAAGCTTTGGTTCTCCTGGCAGACAACTGAGAAAAAGAACCTTGTTTCCAAAGCAGACAAACCTTATATTTAGGAATCAATGCTTGAGCACTCGGTCCTATTTGGAAAAAAAAACAAAAAAAAACCCTAGATATCCAATGAACTTCATCTCCTTCGCATGCAGACTGGAAAGAAAACTTCGAAGTTTCAGGTTACTGAAGCGCCTGGGTGGCTCAGTGGGTTGAGCGTCAGACTTCGGCTCAGGGCATGACCTCCCAGTCCGTGAGTTCGAGCCTCATGTCAGGCTCTGTGCTGACAGCTTGGAGCCCAGAGCCTGCTTCGGACTCTGTGTCTTCCTCTCTCTCTAGCCCTCCCCCGTTTGCTCTCTTTCAAAAATGCATAAATGTTAAAAAAAAAAAAAACAGCAACAACGAAACCTTAAAGTTTCATGTTACCAAAGACTTTGAAAGCTATCTTAACCTGTGACAACTTTGAACCAGGCACAACTAACCATTATTTTAAGTCATCTTTGTGCTAACAAATTGCAACCGACATAAAATGAGCTTCTCTGACCTTTGGCAAACCTTGGTAGAAAAAACGTTTTCTATTTAATGCAGATAAGTCTAAAGACAGGTCCGCCAAACTTAGGTGAGTTTCAACACTGAATTTTTTCACCTGCGTCCACTTAAAAAAAGAAAATCCGTTTGTTCTCCCGGGATGCCAGTGGGGGGGGGATCTGGGGCGGGTGGTCCCAGGGGTGCTCTGGGCTCCTTGACCTGGAGGGTAGGAGAAGGAGCCGGCGGTGCCGAGGCACTGAGGATGGGATAGGAACCAGGTACTCAGGCCACAGCCAAGGTGGTGCAGAAACAGGAGGAGGGGGAGGGGAAGGCAGAAGAGGTGAGGTGCCAGCAGAAGGCAGGCAAGGACAATTTCCTGGTTCCAACCTCATCAGCTCTGTCAGAGGCACAGATGCCATGTTTTCTCTTCCCCCAAAGTGGAAATGGGCGATCTGGGTCAGGCCAGAGAAGAGGGGAAAACAAATGGAGTTTTAGCAGCTGCTCGGGAATATTCCTTCATGTCCCCGTCCAAGGAAGACTAAGCACACGTGGCTTTAATCATAGCTGTGAAGCCGGGAAATAAATGAGGGAGAAGCCCTCACATCTAGTAGGAGGAGGAACAGAGAGAAAGAGTCTGCGTCCCCTTTGTCAGGGATGGCCTGAGTTTCCTCCCTTAACCTGGGTTCTCTTAGGAGGAAGGAGGCCTGTTGAGACAATTATCTTCCGATATATCAGGAGGGAGTTTCCTGACCTGGTTCCTGAGCACGTTCCCCAAGGGGCCCCAGGGTCCGGGTAGCCATGAAGGCCTGGAGGTGGGTACCTCTGTCCATTTACTAAGGCCACACAGTGTTACAGGATCAGTCCTTTCTGCATTTTGCAAGCCCAGTTGTTGCCAGTGGGTTACAAAGGCATCCCAAGGGAGAATCTTTGGAGACTGAGGAGAAGCCCCCATGCTCCTCCCAGAGAGAAAAGTCGAAAGAAAAGAGAGAGAGGCTCCGTTGCCGCTGACCATGCCCCCGACGCCTGGGTGGCACCCCATGCACACGGTATGTCAGAGCTTCCTGGTGTCAATGTGCCCCAGGCGTCCCTTGAATAAAATCTCCATGACCTCCAACTGGCTGAGTAAGGGCTCCTGAAGGAGGGATGCTAGTGTCCCCCCACTTCCCCGTTGCATTCTAGACTGCAGATGGGTGCCTGGCGAATGGACCGAAATACCTTACCCCGAAGGCCGTGCTTGAAAAGGGCCCTGATGGTCATGTCCTGATTCCCTGGTCTTTGAAGAGCATGCCACAGAGGCCAGGCTCCAGGTTCTTGAAGAACCTGCCATTTGTAACCCACGGAAAACACTAGAAAAGTTTCACAAGGGGGAATCAATTGCCCAGTTTTGTAATTTCAGTAGTAGTTAGTAGAGGACATTGACAGAAAGGAGCACAGGGGGAAATCCATCATGGTCCAAGTGACAGTCCCACCCATAGAGTCTTCACAAGCAACTCCCCTAGGGAACGGTCCCCAGTTGGGTTTTAATTCACTCAGGTACTGGTTCCTGCTGTCTCCCAGTGGAGCTGTTGCGGCCACAGGTGGCTAGTCCAGAGTGGTGGAGGGGATCGCATTAGACCCCTGACGAGGAAACCTCACTTGGGAGTCTTAGGCTTCGTGGCTTAGGTGGCTGTCCCATGCCCTATGCAGACAACGTTGTCTAAGGACAGGAGTGAAGACAGGACATCAAGTTTCTGGATCTCATTACCATCCCGGCCAGGGTACCAACTTGCAGCCAAAGGGCAGGCGCTCTCCTCCCCACAGAGTGGCCGGGGCTAGAGGGTGGCAGCTTGCTCAATCGACAGGAGAGTGTTCCAGTAAGACCACACTCCCCGAAAAGCCCCTGAAATGAGAGTAAAGGAGGAAAAGAGAAAAGTAGAAGCTTGCAGGATGATTGCCAGCTTCTATCGTGGGGGACTTGAGACAAAGGAAGCAGACTTCCTCGAAGAAAGGATCCTCAAGGATCCTCGAGGTTGGGATCATGTGAAGCTAAGGTTCTCTTTTGTCCCCCACCACAATGTCATCCTCAGGGCAGCTGAACTCCCACAGGGAGGCCACTCTGCCTGTTTCAAGGACTTGTCAAAGGGCTGTAGGCAGTAAGGGGATTTATTTTCCACTGGCCTTACTTTCCACACATCACCATGGCAAGCCCTTAAACCCCTTTCCTTTCTTCTTGGGTAGCCAGGACTGTCTGGGGTTATCAAACATATTCCAACCAGGGGGGTGGGAGGGGTGCAGTACCGGCCTGTATTTTGCCCTCAGCCTACCTTATGCTCCCTCATCACAGGGCACACCATCATGGTAAGGCCCTCCCGTTTTGCCGACTCCCACAGCCACAGTCCTTCCCCAAACCAGGAGGTACAACAGGTCAGTGGCAGGACAAAAGACTGCCAGCGAGCCCGCTATACCTGCCGAACTCTTCAAAGAGAAACCGAGGCCCGAAGGGCACCAGGAGACAGAGCACAAGGAAAAAATGCCAGACAGTCTCCCAGCCAGCCTAGAGTCCAGGATCCCCAAAGGGAGCCCAGCCCCCTAGCGGAGCCCTGGAGCCTTCTCCTCCAGCTCCAGTTTAGCCCCGCCCCGCCCCCCCCCACTGGAGCTTGGGCACATCATCCGGCAGCAACACCCCCAGCAATAGGCTGAGCCCCAGAGGGAACCGACAGGACCCAGCCTCTGTCATGGGGAACAAGGTCCACCGCCAGTAGTGAATACTGGGAGCCATGGACAATGACCCCAGGATCCCAATTTGGCAACACGAGCCAAAAGGGACCGGTACAAAGGTTATTCAGATTCTTAGTAACAGCGTTTTGCTATGTGACACCTAATAAAGGGAATAAAATCATACCCCTTTGACCTTAATAAATATCAAATAACACCATTTGAAACCTACCCTGAAGGAAGATAGGAAGCTGCACCGAAGGAAGCAGCTGAGCCACAGTCCATGTCTTTATTTTGTTCTTTCACTTTACCTGGGTTTTATTGTATTTGATTATTCTTTTTATCTGTTTATATTGGTTTAATCCATGCCCATTGTAGTTTACAAAGTGACAAGACAAGTACCTTTGTATACAATATACAGACACAGTGTTGCACAGTGGGGCCCAGGGGTGGGGCAGAGGAGACCACTTTCCCTGGGAACAAAAGTTCTAATGCCAGGAATGGATCTGGGTAGAAGGCTGGGCAGCCAGCCATGCCAGCCCCTGCTTAGGTCAATTCCCATTTCCTGGGTCTCCCCTCTCCCCCCAACTCCTAAAAAAGAGCCCCAGAGATAACACCAAGGACGGGATCCTGTCCCATTGGGCGAGTGCCCACGTCAAGAAATATACACCCCTGAACACATAGCACGTGGGAAGGGATACCGTTTCAAAAAACTTAAATGAATATTTACTTAGAGAGGGACAGTGCGAGTGGGGGAGGGACAGAGGGAGAATCCCAAGTCTACTCTGTGCTATCAGCTCGGAACCCGACGCGGGGCTCCAGCTCACAAAACTGTGAGATGGCGACCTGAGCAAGACCAAGAGTGGGACGCTTGAGCCACTGAGGCCCGCCCAGGAGCCCCGTCCCTGCGTTTTAAGTGCAGGGAATGATGCTGAGCTCCAGGAAGCCCGGGGACATGGCACAGGAGATTGGCCAGGGCGATGGGTGGGACCAGATCCAGAACAGCTTCACAGGCTGGAGGAGTGTCGGTGGGATAGTGACCTGCTGGATTTGGAGTTGTAGGAAGCACAAGGTGGAGGGCCACACCATCATGGTGAGGCCCTTCCTTTTTGCTGACTCCATGAGCCACAGCCCTTCCCCAATCCAAGTTCCAGCCATCTGGGGCGGGGGGGGGGGTTCTTCTGGGATGCGCCAGGACAAATACCGAGCGGGGAATGCAACTATGTTCTAGTATTTGCGACCCTTAAATGAGAAAACCTTTGGAGGAAATTGATGAGCGTCCACCCAAGCAAGAGAGCAGAGTTCAAAGCCGTTATGAAGGGCCGATGGGAAAATATAGGGCAGGAGGAAGGACTCAGTCCTTATGTGGAGCCAGGCCATGACACCGAGGACCCCCCAGCTGCCTCAGGTAATGACAGAGAAGAAGGCAAAATGTCCAGGCAGTCTCCCACCAGCCTAGAGCCCAGCCCTCTCCTGGAGCCTCATTCCAGCCTTCTGCAGCTCCAGCATATTCTCAAAGCGGAGCCTTTTGACTTCTGTAGGAACCAGCATCATGAGAACCATTAGCCCGGCCAGGTGTGACCCATTCACCACAGACTCAGACACGCACAGAGAACGCTGGGAGCCAGCGAGCACGTCCCTAGAGCCAGAAAACCGCTGTGTAGAAACTGCATACAGATTGAAAAAAAAGATTTTTCAAAACAGTAAAGTAAAATAAAACCCAAATGAGAGAACCACGGCTCCATGCCTCCATTTTATTTTGTTTTGTTTTGTTTCATTTTTGAAGTTTAAAGCAACTTCAATAAATACTTGTTTTGAAAGAGAGGGACAGTGCGAGTGCTGGAGGGGCAGAGAGAGAACCCAAGCAGCCTCTGTGGTATCAGCTCAGAGCCCGATGTGGGGCTCCAACTCACAAAACTGTGAGATCACGACCTGAGCAAAACCACGTGTGGGATGCCGAGGGACTGAGGCCCACCCAGGTTCCCCATCCCTGCATTTTAAGTGCAGCGAAAGATGCTGAGCTCCAGGAAGCCCCGGGACAGGTGCAGGACACTGGCCAGGAATCGGACCCAAACCCACGCGGGTGTGTGTGATGCAACGTGCGTGCACCGTGTGGACACAGTGGCCCGGGCAAGCAGATACTGTCCCGTGGACAACGGGAATGTGCACACCCCTCAGAGTTCTCTGCAGTGGATTCCCATCAAGAGGGTATCTCGTGTCCGCGGCCTACAAGAGGAGAGGCCACCCTAGCTGCGGGTCTGTCCTTCTGTCCCCAGCTGGGTGAAGCTTTAGAGACTGGGCTGCTTTTCCTGAGGCATCTCTCTCCTCCCCTGCTCTTGTGTTTTTTGTATGGGGAGGAGGGAGGCCGTTATTCCAAATCTTGTAATGAAGTCGGTGCCACAGAAAGGTGTATCACAGATACTCTGTTTGCATCCTCGCCGCACAGAATTGGGGCCGCGCATGTCACGGTCGGAGGAGTGTGGAGTGATGCAGTCCTAGGGAATTCACCAGAACAACTAAATGGAAAAATCACCTAAGGGACTTGTCGTGGGAGTATTGCAGGGCAGAAATGCCCACTGTGGAGGCGCCTGGGTGGCTCAGTCGGTGAGTGGCCGACTTCGGCTCAGGTCACGATCTTGCAGTTCCTGGGTCCGAGTTCCTCATCGGGCCCTGCGCTGATGGCTTGGAGCCCAGAGCCTGCTTCAGATCCTGTGTCTCCCTCTCTCTCTGCCCCTCCCCAGCTCTCACTCTGTCTCTGTCTCTCTCGAAAATAAAGAAATGTTATAACAAATTTTTTTTTTTTTTACAGAAATGTAGAGATTGTGGGGCGCCTGGGTGGCTCAGTTGTTTAAGTGTCCCAATTTAGCTCAGGTTGTGACCTTGCAGTTTGTGGGTTCGAGCCCCGCGTCGGGCTCTGTGCTGACAGTTTGGACCCTGGAGCCTGCTTCGGATTCTGTCTCTCCCCCTCTCTCTGTCCCTCCCATGCTCATGCTCTATCTCTCTCTGTCTGTCAAAAATAAATAAACATTTAAAAAGTTAAAAAAAAAAAAAAGAAAGCAATGTAGAGATTGTATCCTACCTTCCTACACTAACATTGCCCCACATTTTCAGAAGGGCCAAGGGGAACATTTAGGTCCTGTGGCCTATGTTGCTTATGACCAAGAGTTCACAACAGGGTAACAAAGTCCCGAGAACCGGCCTGTGTGGGAGTGGAAATGGCGTGGGGGTGGGACCCCAAAGTAGCTTAGGGGTCTCAAACATTGCAGCTGAGTCTCCACTGTAATGCAGGAGTCTAGCTTTTCCATGTCCCACATGGGGAGCGATTCCCCCCCCCACCACAGGAACCTGGAGGGTTTTAACACCAAAGGAAGCTGTGCACATACAGGACAGAGGTGGGGGAGGCAGGCAGGGGTGGGCATTTGGAGCAGCACCCCTTATTTCCAGGACCACACCCACTAGTGCATTTTGCTCTGCATCCCCAAACTTGAATGTCCCCTAGCTCAGGGCCTGGGAAGCAGTCTGCTGGGAGCATGGGATGCTCCACCAATGAGACTTTCTCCTGTGAGCTCAGGGCCCCTGGCTGCCTCTGGTCTCCTTAGTCCAAGTGGGTTCTTGGGGACAGTCTTCATGTTCTAAAGAGTGGGGACCAACGTGACGACTTCTGCGACTCAAGACACCTTTGGCTGCAGGTACTCAGTGGGCTCTGGGTGGGGAGCTTCAGAGACAGTCATCGCGTCCCTCAGCGATTTGACACCCCTGGTGGGTTCTCACCTGCTTCCTGAATTATGAAATTACTTCATAGAGCTTGTGCGATGAACAGTCTCTCGTAAAACATGAACTCAGGGTAGAGAGTGGTCAGTGCTGAGAGAGGACATTAAAGGGGATGTGGCAGACGTGTCCATGTGGCTCCCGGTGGCATTATCCACTACTCGGAGTAACCAGACACCGGACTTTGAACTGCGCGTGTGGCTGCCCAAGACCCTAGGGTTCCCGGCATCCTCTGCAGCAGGGCCGGTTGAGTGACCAGACTCTCCGCCCTGGATGGGACAGGAAGCGATTTGTCCTTCTGGGGTGTCTCCTAGCAGAGAATCAGGCCCTTTCTGCTTCTCTCCCTGTCCTGCTGCTGGGAACGCAAACTCCCACCCTGGCCCCAGGGTGGCTCCTCTGGGATGACAGGGCTTTGGGGAGAGGAGCTTCCTGGGGCAGCCCTGCCAGGCCAGCCCTGGACCGTCTGCCTGTAGACCGAGCCAGAGAGAGATGCAAACTCATGCGGGGCACCTCCGTGACAGCAGCTGAACCTTGTCGTAACCAGGACAGCAGTCTTGGGGCAGACTTTTCCGTGTACTTCCTTTGGGCCAGGCTGCTCTCAGAACCACAGCCCTCCGAAATTCTCAGCCCTTCCTTCCGTGGGGTGAACAGCCAAGCTCGGCTCTAGCCCTCCCCTCTTCAGGGGCTTCCCTGGAAATACAAGAGGCTCCACGCTCCCAACATAAGAAGTCCACCTCGTATCTTCAGGGACTTCATCCTCTTCCCTCCCACACCGTGCATTCCCACCCTCCGCCAGAGAGGTAGCTGGCTTTGAAATAGGCTGTGCTGACTCTCGCCCAGCTAATAGCTGCGGATTCTAATTAAATAACTCCGGGAACAGGCCGTCTCGTGCACAGTGTAACTTGATTATTGCTTGAAAGATGAGTTTGGAGCTGACAAGTTCCCTGCGAAGCTGACAAGTCTAAAAGCTGAATTTGACAAACCGACCAAACAGCAAGCACGGTAGGAAGGTGGAGCCCGAGACTTGGGGATGACTGGACCTGAGCTCTCAGTCTGGGGAGACAGATACCGAGAACTTCCCAGGTGCCTGGTCTGCTCAGGGTCATTTCCTATACGCCCTCCGCTCTTACGGAACCTTCATCTTATGGGGGGGAAGGACTTCTAATAACATTAACTTTGCTGAAGATGTCATGACAACGTATACAGTCCATTTGTTTGTTACTCTTAATTGTCTGCAAAGGGTCTGGTAGTGCCGCATTAAAATAAAGTGTATCTAGAGAAAATCTGAGGTTCAGTAAGGCCTACAGATCAGGAGACGATGCCTTTGAGAAGAGTTTGTTACTCACGGTTCCCAGGAGGAAGGGGCACGCCACACCGTGCAGGGCCACGTGACGAAACCCCAGGAGGAGGGACAATTGTGACAGGCGCCTTACTTGTGGTTTCTGCAGGAGGGAACAAGCAAGGCAGGTGACACGCTTAGGATTGGCTAATGTGGATAATTTCAGGACCCTGGGGCCTGGGTGGGGGCTGTCCGAATGATCTGGTACCTGGCCCGGGGGTGATTACGCCAGGTAGACAGTGGCCCAGAGTCGGAGAGTCTGACAGCCTGGAAGGAGGTGGGGGGCTGTGGGCTCTGCGTTGGTCGTTTCTATTTGGCGAGTGGGCCCCTAGAAGGAGGATTCTTCCTGGGGGCGGGAGGGGGTGGTGACAAGCCAGAGAGGTCAAGTCAAAGTGACTCAGCACGCGACCTGTCAGGCAGACAGACGCACGCACACCGGCCTCATCTTACGTGTCACCTTCTCGGAGGAACCATCCCCGCCTACCCAACCCCCAGTCACAGCATCCCCCACCCCTAGTCTCCCTTGCCATTACCAACTTCATCCCTTTGGGGCATTCAGGGCTCCACCCCTGCTCGAGCACCCAGGCACGGCTCCCCCATCCGGAGGAAGAGTCCTCATGCACAAGGGCACCAGGTCCTGTGCAATCTCTTCTCCCATGATTGTTCCCCCACGCCCCAGCCGTGGCTGGCCCCCAACCTCCTCCAGCCCCACCCTGGCACTTCTGAGCCTCCTGACTCCTGCCTTTCCTCTGCCGTGCATGCCCCTTCTAACACAGTGTGCTCACTGTCTACCCTCCACAGTGTCTTTGCCTCAGGAGCAGGGCACAGAGGTATCTGGGGGTTCTTGTTTGTTTGTTTGTTTGTTTCTTTTGTCTCATTCATTGCTGTGTCTATGCCTAGGTCGGTGCCAGGCACACGTAGGGGGTCAATAAAGGGTGAATAAACAGCCCTCAGCACTACCCAGGACATTCTGGTTTGTGGTCTACAACATTCACTCACCCGGGGCACATTCACTGAGGCCCTCACATGCCAGGCTGGTTCCAGACACCAGGGCACAGCGGTGGCTCAAGCCAGCAGGGGTCTCCATTCTCATGTAGCCAACGGTCTAGTGGGAGAGACGAAAAAAAAAAGAAGTGATGTGTACACGAAGTCAGGTGGTGGCGTATAGAGTGGAGAAAAATAAAATCAGGAAGGATGTTGGACGCAGTTCCTAAAGGTGTTTCGGGAGCAAGTGATGCACTGGGCAGAGTTCCAGGTTGTGAGAAGAGCAAGTGCAAAGGCCCTGAGGCTGCAGTGGGATGCCCGTGTCTTAATTATTAGTGTGGAATCTTAGCTTTGTCTCGAGTCTGTATTTCGTGCATTCGGTACTCCTTGGTTTCACCTTTCTAGCTAATTAACCCGAGTCTGCGTTATCAATCTGTTGAACTCAGCCAACCCCCAGGGGGCAGGTACAAGTACACGTGGGGATACTGAGGCCACCCTGGGGGATGTTGCTAGGAATGATGAGCAGTGTCCTGGAGCAGAGGACAGAGCAGGACTCCCATGCAGCCAGCTCAGGCTAGGTGTGGCAGCGAGAGGGCCATAAGGACAGGTGTGTGGCAGTTATCACACTACAGCCCTCCCACTCAGGGTGCCTCGCGTTTCCACCCGGGCCTGGGCTGGCTGCTCCTTCTTGCTCTCTGTTGGATGGGCACCCATTTGTTCATTCGTTCATTCGTTCATTCACTTACTCATTCATCATGTATTCCCATTGCTTCCCTGTGGCCAGATGATGGCTCATCCTGGGAGACCCTCCTCCTCGAAGCCCTTCTTGATTCTCACCGCCTTCCGCAGCCCCCTCTGGCCTCACCGAGATCCCTCCAGCACAGGGCTGTGATCACCCTGGTTCCTCTCCAGTCCATGAGCTCTCTAATGGCTCTGGGCCAGATGCAGAAACGTGCTGAGAAAAATGTGATGATAGATAGAATACTGAATAGACACAGGCCACCTGTGGGTCAAGCCCACCTCCTCCCTCTCTCTAGGACCAGAAGGGCTCCATCATTAATAGGAGCCGAGGGACCCTCTCTTACTCCTGTGCTCATTTACACCATTAATAGTCTGGATTTTTTTTTCCAATTTTAATTTATGTTAAACTTTGAGGACATGTCAGGATGGTACCTCTCGGTAATGAGAAACTAATTATCACTTCAAGGGCTGGAATCCATCTGTTGTGTCTGAGCCAAGACAGGAAAGTGTGGAATCTCAGGACGCTGAGGAGACGGCTAGGGGGCCGGGCCTTGGGGCAAGAGACAGATGGAGACGTGGAGCCAGGGCTGCCAGGACATGGGTGGAGCAGGGAGGAGGGGGGAATCTGGGGGCTTCCACACGTGGGGGCGAGTGTGCCCAGCGTCACCTTCTGTCCCACCCCACTGCTCCTGCCTTAGCATGTGAGCCCTGTCGCCCCCATTGCATCCCACCCCTGGGCGTTTGCACAAGCTGGGTCCTCAGCACCTAGCAAAGCCCCTCCCCCTTCAGGACTCTGCTCTTCCAACCCTGCCTGCCCACTGCCCACCCCCCACCCTGACACACTCACCGCATCTATACTCAAATCACCTGATTGTAACTGCCTGATGACCGGTCTCCTGGGGACATGGTCTGCTTTTTGAGGGGCAGCTTTATAGACTGGCAGAGTGAGGTTCTAACCCCTATTAGTGTGCATGACCTCGGGCAAGCCCCTTGTCTCCCTGCAAGTGGGCCTGGCCACAGCCACCTCACAGGATGCTGTGCTATACATGAGCACATGTGCCATACATGAGCTATACATGCCAGAACTGGAGCGCTGGGCCGGGCGTCTGCTGCTGTGTGCCCTCAGTGTTGACCTTGGGACCACAGACACCCGCTGGCTGGGGTCTGCAAATGCCTGATGGAGGGCCATATGAGGGACTGTTAGGGTGGATCTTGGGAATTCAGAAGCCGTGGCATACCTTGGGGACACTTCCCAGAGCCCTTGTTCCCAACTCCTGGCCCACCTCCTCCCCTTCTCAGCTGCCTCTGCAGGGCTGGCCTTGAGGGCTAACTTCTCAGCCCATTGAGACCCCTGGCCAGGGACTGGGGCAGGCTGACATGGCTGTGGCTCATGCCCAGATGAGGAAGTGAAGCTCCATGAGGCAGCAGGGAGGACAGCAAACTCAGATGACTCCAGGGGCCGAGTCTGGAGAGGCAGGGGGAGCTTAGGGAGCAGTGGGGACTGTGGAGGGGGACAAGCTCTGTCCACAGGATGGCTCCAGCTCAGCCCCAGAAGAGAGCGGCCCGGAGGGAATGTCCCCCAAGCGTCTGGATCTTCTTTTTCCGTTTATATTTATTTTTTTGACTTTATATGCAAGTTAGTTAGCATATAGTGCAACAATATAGATTCCTTAATGCCCCTTACACATTTAGCCCATCCCCCCTCCCACAACCCCTCCAGTAACCCTCTGTTTGTTCTCCAGGTGTAAGAGTCTCTTATGTTTTGTCTCTCTCCCTGTATTTATATTATTTTTGCTTCCCTTCCCTCTGTTTTGTATCTGAAAGTCCTCATAGGAGGGAAGTTATAGGAATTTGTCTTTCTCTGACTACTAACTTCACTTAGCATGATACCCTCTAGTTCCATCCACGTAGTTGCAAATGGCAAGATTTCATTCTTTTTGATTGCCGAGTAATACTCCATTGTATGTATATACCACATCTTTATCCATTCATCCAGAGATGGACATTTGGGCTCTTTCCATACTTTGGCTATTGTCGACAGTGCTGCTGTAAACATTGGCATGCATGTGTCCCTTCAGAACAGCATACCTGTATCCCTTGGATAAATATCTAGTAGTGCAATGGCTGGGTCGTAGGGTAGTTCTATTTTTAATTTTTTGAGGAACCTCCATACTGTTTTCCAGAGTGGCTGCGGCAACTTGCATTGCCACCAACAATGCAAAAGAGATCCTCTTTCTCCGCATCCTCGCCAACATCTGTTGTTGCCTGAGTTGTTAAGGTTAGCCATTCTGACAGGTATGAGGTGTTCTCTCATTGTGGTTTTGATTTGTATTCCCCTGATGATGAGTGACGTTGAGCATTTTATCATGTTTCGGTTGGCCATCTGGATGTCTTCTTTGGAGAAGTGTCTTCATGTCTTTTGCCCATTTCTTCACTGGATTGTTTGATTTTTGGGTGTTGAGTTGGATAAGTTCTTTATAGCTTTTGGATACTAACCCTTTATCTGATATGTCATTTGCAAATATCTTCTCCGATTCTATTGGTTGCCTTTAAGTCTTGCCGGTTGTTTCCTTCGCTGTGCAGAATTTTTCTTTTGATGAGGCCCCAGTAGTTCATTTTTGCTTTTTGTTTCCTTGCCTCCAGAGACGTGCTGAGTACGAAGTTGCTGTGGCCAAGATCAAAAAGATTTTTGCCTGCTTGCTCCTGGAGGATTTTGATGGCTTCCTGTCTTATGTTTAGGTCTTTCATCCATTTTGAGTTTAGTTTTGTGTATGGTGTAAGAATGTGGGCCAGGTTCATTTTTCTGCATGTCGCTGTCCAGTTTTCACAGCACCAATTGCTGAAGGGACCGTCTTTATTCCATTGGGTATTCTTTCCTGCTTTGTCAAAGATTAGTTGGCCATACATTTGTGGGTCCATTTCTGGGTTCTCTATTGTGTTCCATTGATCTGAGGGTCTGTTTTTGTGCCAGTACCATACTGTCTTGATGATTACAGCTTCGTAATAAAGTTTGAAGTCTGGGGTTGTGATGCCTCCCGCTTTGGTTTTCTTTTTCAAGATTGCTTTGGCTCTTCGGGGTCTTTTGTGGTTCCATACAAATTTTAAGATTCTTTGTTCTAGCTCTAGGAAGAATGCTGGTGTTATTTTGATAGGGATTGCATTGACTATGTAGATTGCTTTGGATAGCATTGACATTTTAGCAATATTTGTTCTTCCTATCCAGGACCATGGAATATTTTTCCATTTCTTTGTGTCTTCTTCAAATTCTTTCATAAGCTTTCTATAGTTTTCAGTGTATATATTTTTCACCTCTTTGGTTAGATTTCTCCCTAGGTGTTTCATGGTTTTTGGTGCAGTTGTAAATGGGATCGATTCGTTGATTTCTCTTTCTGTTGCTTCATTGTTGGTGTATAGGAATGCAACTGATTTCTGTGCATTCATTTTATGTCCTGTGACTTTGCTGAACTCATGGGTCAGTTCTAGCAGTTTTTTGATGGAATCTTTTGGGTTTTCCATATAGAGTATCATGTCACCTGCAAACAGTGAAAGTTTGACCTCCTCCTGGCTGATTTGGATACCTTTTATTTCTTTGTGTGGTCTGATTGCTGAGACTAAGAATCTCAATACTATGTTGAATAACAATGGTGAGAGTGCACATCCCCGCCGTGTTCCTGACCTTAGGGGGAAAGCTCTCAGTTTTTCCCCATTGAGGATGATATTAGCATTGGGTCTTTCATATATGGCTTTTATGATCTCAAGGTGTGATCCTTCTATCCCTACTCTCTTGACGATTTTTATCAAGAAAGGATGCTGTCAAATGCTTTCTCTGCATCTATTGAGAGGATCATGTGGTTCTTGTCCTTTCATTTATTGATGTGATGAATCCTATCTATTGTTTGCAGATATTGAACCAGCCCTACATCCCAGGTATAAATCCCACTTGGTCATGGCGAATAATTTTTTTAATGTATTGTTGGGTCCTGTTGGCTAATACCTTGTTGAGGACTTTTGCATCCATGTTCAGCAGGGAAATTGGTCTATAGTTCTCCTTTTTAGTGGGGTCTCTGTCTGGTTTTGGCATCCAGGTAATGCTGGCCTCATAGAAAGGGTTTGGAAGTTTTCCTTCCACTCCTCTATTTTTTCGGAACAGCTTCAAGAGAATAAGTGTTAACTCTTCCTTAAATGTTTGGTAGAATTCCTCTGGAAAGCCATCTGGCCCTGGACTCTTGTTTTGGGGGAGATTTTTGATTACTATTTAGATTTCTTTACTGGTTATGGGTCTGTTCAAATTTTCCATTTCTTCCTATTTCAGATTTGGCATTTATATGTTTCTGGGAATTTGTCCGTTTCTTCGAGAGTGTCCATTTTATTGGCGTATAATTGTTCATAATAATCTCTTATTGTTTTTATTTCTGCGTGTTGGTTGTGATCTCTCCTGTTTCATTCCTGATTTTATTTATTTGGGTCCTTTCCTTTTTCTTTTTGGTCAAACTGGCTAGTGGTTTATCAATTGTGTTAATGCTTTCAAAGAACCAGCTTCTGGTTTCATTGATCTGTTCTACTGAGTTTTTGTTTTGTTTTGTTTTGTTTTTTGGTTTCGATAGCATTGATTTCTGCTCTAATCTTTATTATTTCCTGTCTTCTTCTGGTGTTAGGTTTTCCTTGCTGTCCTTCTTCCAGCTCTTCAAGGTGTAAGGTTAGGTTGTGTATCTGAGAACTTTCCTCCTTCTGTCAGAAGGCCTGGATTGCTATATCCTTCCCTCTTATGACCGCCTTTCCAGTGTCCCAGAGGTTTTGGGCTGTGGTGTTATTTTCATTGGCTTCCATGTACTTTTAAATTTCCTCTTCAACTTCTTGGTTAGCCCAATCATTCTTTAGTAGGATGTTCTTTAGTCTCCAAGTATTTGTTATCTTTCCACATTTTTTTTCTTGTGGTTGATTTTGAGTTTCTCAGCATTGTGGTCTGAAACTATCCATGTTATGATCTCGATATTTTTGTGTTTGTTGAGGATTTATTTTTGTCCCAGTACATGATCTATTCTGGAGCAAATTCTGAGCGCACTGGAGAAGAATGTATATTCCATTGCTTTAGGATTTAAATTTTTTTTAACGTTTCTTTATTTTTGAGACAGAGAGAGACAGAGCATGAATGGGGGAGGATTAGAGAGAGAGGGAGACACAGAATCTGAAGCAGGCTCCAGGCTCTGAGCTGTCAGCACAGAGCCCGACTTGGGGCTTGAACTCACGGACCACGAGATCATGACCTGAGCCGAAGTTGGACGCATAATTGACTGAGCCACCCAGGCACCCCGTGTTGCTTTAGGATTTAATTTTCTGAATATATCTGTTAAGTCCATCAGGTCCAGTGTGTCATTCAAAGCCATTGTTTACTTCTTGATTTTCTGTTTAGATGATCTGTCCATTGTCTTTTGTTTTTGTTTTTGTTTTTTTTTAATTTTTTTTAACCTTTATTTATTTTTGAGACAGAGAGAGACAGAGCATGAATGGGGGAGGGTCAGAGAGAGAGGGAGACACAGAATCTGAAACAGGCTCTAGGCTCTGAGCCATCAGCACAGAGCCTGACACGGGGCTTGAACTCACGAACCGCGAGATCATGACCTGAGCCGAAGTCGGACGCTTAACCGACTGAGCCACCCAGGCGCCCCAATCTGTCCATTGTTTTAAGCGGGGTGTTGAATTCCCCTACTATGATGGTATTATTATCAATGAGTTTCTTTCTGTTTGTGATTAATTGACTTATATCTTTGGGTCCTCCTACATTTGGAGCATAAATCTTTACAATTGTTAGGACTTCTTGGTGGATAGACCCTTCATTATGATATAATGCTCTTCTTCATCTCTTGTTACAGTCTTTATTTTAAAGTCTAGATGGTCTGATATAAGTATGGCTACTCTGGCTTTCTTTTGTCAGCCATTAGCATGATAGATGGTACTCCATCCCCTTACTGTCAATCTGAAGATATCTTTAGTTCTAAAGTGGATCTCTTGTAAACAGCATATACATGGATCTTGTCTTCTTATCCATTCTGTTACCCTATGTCTTTTTATTGGAGCATTTAGTCCATTGACATTTAGAGTGAGTACTGAAAGATATAAATTTATTGCCATTATGTTTCTTGTGGAGTTGGAGTTACTGGTGGTGTTCTCTTGTCCTTTCTAGTCTTTGTTGCTTTTGGTCTCTCTCTCTCTCTCTCTCTCTCTCTTTTTTTTCATCCTTTCCCCCCTCAGAGAGTCCCCCCTAAACTTCCTTGCAGGACTGGTTTAGTGGTCACAAGCTCCTTTAATTTTTGTTTGTCTAAGAAACTTTTAATCTCTCCTTCTATTTTGAATGACAGCCTTGCTGGATAAAGAATTTTTGGCTGCATATTTTTCCAATTCAGCACATTAAATATATTCTGCCACTCCTTTCTGACCTGCCTAGTTTCTGGTGATAGGTCTGCTGAAAACCTGACCTGTCTTCCCTTGTAGGTTAAGGACTTGTTTCCCTTGCTGCTTTCATGATTCTCTCCTCGCCTGAGTATTTTGTGAATTTGACTATGAGATGCCTTGCTGATGGTCAGTTTTTGTTGAATCTAATGGGAGTCCTCTGTACCTCCTGGATTTTGATGTCTGTGTCTTTCTCCAGATTAGGACACTTTTCTTCTGTGATTTGCTCACTTAAACCTTCTACCCCTTTCTCTCTCTCTTCATCTCCTGAGACCCCTATGATTCTGATGTTGTTCCTTTTTAATGAGTCACTGATTTCTCTAGTTCTTAAATCGTGCTCTTTTGCCTTGGTCTCCCTCTATTTTTCTGCTTCATTATTCTCCATAAGTTTGTCCTCTGTATCCCTGAATCACTTCTCTGCCTCATCCATCCTTGCCACCATGGCATCCTTTCAAGATTGCAGCTCAGTATAGCATTTTTTATTTCATCCTGATTAGATGTAACTTCTGTTATCTGTGCAGAAAGGGGTTCTAATCTATTTTCGACTCCAGGTAGTATTCTTATTATCGTGATTCTAAATTCTGATTCAGACATCTTGATTGGGTCTGTGTCGGTTAAAGTCCCTGGCTGTCGTTTCTTCCTGCTCTTTCTTTTGGGGTGAATAACTTCATCTTGTCATTTTCAAGGAAGAAGAGGAATTAATCATGTAAAAAATATAAAATTAAAAATTAAACACACACACACAAAAATCAAATAAATGATGCTAGATCCTAGGTGTGTTTTGTTCTGGTTCTTGAAATGAGATTGATAGATTGGAGGGGAAAGGGGGGGGAAGGAAAACATTTGAAAATTTGAAAAAAATGAATATAGAATGAAAAATGAATATAGAATAAAATGAAATGATGGAAGTTAAATAGAATTTGAAAACTTACAAAAAAGTAAAAAGTATAGTAGAAAGAAAAATTAAAGAAAAATTTTTTAATAAAAATTGAAAATAAAAATAAATTTTTTCTCTTCCTGTAGTCAAGAAAAAGAAAAGAAACAAAAAAAGAAAAAGAAAATGGAATAGATGGACCAGCAAACAGCCTGAAATATGGTTGAAATTACATCCTTTTCCCCTAGAAGTCAAACTATGAAGCACTTTATAGTCCATAAACTAAGCAAGCAGAGAGACTTGTGGTGTTCCTGAAGAGCGAGGTTGGCCCACTTGGGCGGGGCTTAGTGTAACGGCTCCATTCTCCACTAGATGGCGCTGCTGAGCTTACTGGGGTGGATTGTTGTGGCGCTTGTAGGTATGTATGCTCATGCACGGGAGGGGTGAAAATGGCGACTCCCGGCTACCCAGTCTCTAGTATGGGAACTCTGCTCTCCCCAACCAGCAGTCGCACACCTGTCCTTTGTCTCCGGCTTCCATTCACTGCCTGCTTTTACACTGTCCGTGACCAAGCCGTCAGGTTGCCAGGCGGCACCTCCCTCCTGAGTTTTATCTCAGATGCAGCGGTGTTTCCCGACCCCTCACTTCTGAGGGTCTGTGGCTTTGACCCGCTGAGACTTTCCGCGGGAGAGTCTCACTGAGCAATGGCCAGGTGCCAACCGCACCCAGGAACGTTCACAGGACCGTGCTGCTGCTGATGCGCAGAGACTGCGACCGGGTGCCAGCCCGCCCCAGAAAAAGTTCACGCAATCATATAGCGGCAGCATTTCAGGGATTATGCAAAATCACTACACAATTCTGGTGCCAGTCTTCACCCTTGACAACCTTGTTCCAGCACCGGCGAATATGGTTGTTCTCCAGGGTCTGCTGGTACCTGTGCCTCTGTGGGGGCCACACCGCCTCTACCAGATGTTCTCCCAGCAGGGGAACCACCTCTCCCCTGTGGCTCGAAGACCCACTGGACTTCACTCTCCTCCTGGGGATTTGCCCTTCCCAACAGAGCACTGCCAGGTATTGAGCTGTGGACTTCCAGGCTCTGCGTTCCACCTGTTTATAGCATCTTAATGGAATTTAAGCCCTCTCCTTTCTCCTTTCTCCCTTTTTAGTTCAGTCACTGTGGCTGTTTCCACTTTTTCACTTTCTCTCCAAATGCTTTTGGGGGGGGGAGTGCTTTTCCCATACCTCACCCCCCCGCCCGCATCTCCATCCTCTCTCTACATGCAAAAACAGCTCCCTGCCCTCCGCAGCTTCTCTCTCCCCCAGTTCGCCTCTCCGTGTCATGTACCTGCTGAGTTCTGTGGTTCAGGTGGTGCATGTTGTTGTGTTAATACTCAAATCAGTTTTCTAGGTGTGCAGGATGGTTTCGAGTTGATCTGGCTGTATTTCATGGATGCAAAATGCAAAAACAACTTGCACGCTCTCCCTCCATGTTGGCTCCTCCCCAGCTAGATCTTCTCATGTCAGATCACACAGCCACCACTAAAATCGCCACACCTGGGTTTCCATCTGAACTCTCCCAATGTTGAATGGAAAATTAATTCTTTCAAAGTCTGGATTTGGCCCCTGAGGCCTAATTCCTGGCCCTTGGTTAAAGTCGCTTGACTAGAGATGGGTTGAGGGCCAGGAGCCCCAAGACAGGGTCCAGATTCAGGATAGGCGCAGCCCCTTTGCCCCCACCTGGTGGCCTCCTTGTGGACATGCAGGGGCACCCTTTCACCACCACCACCACCCCAAAATCATCCTCCTGGGCAGGGTGCGGTGGCCTGCAGGCCGCTAGGTCTCTGCCTCCCTGGCAGAGCTGCCTCACTGCCTAGAGCTGGCTTCGGATTCCATGTCTCCCTCTCTCTCTGGCCCTTCCCTTGCTCACGCTCTGTGTGTGTCTCTCTCTCTCTCAAAACTAAATAAAAAACGTTAATTAGAAAAAAAAATTTAAAAAGTAGTTGCTGATTTCAGCACCATGGGGACAGGAGGACTTGGCGACTCACCCGGAGACAGAGTCAGGATTCAAACCCAGCCTGGCACCCTGGAGACGTCCCTGTCCTTCCTCCCTTTTATGACTGCCTGGTTGTTGGGCAGGGATGGCTCCCGGGGCTGATAGCTGGTACCTCTCCGAGGGACACTGGCATGTGTCATGATGGCTCCTGGGGAAGTAGAGAGTGTGGGCCTGGGCATCAGGTCTGCATCAGACCCCAGCTCTGCCCCTACCTGCTGTGTGACCTGGAAATAGCCCTAACCTCTCTGTGCCCGGCTTTCCCAACCTGACTCGTAGGGTTGCTGTGCTTGGCACGCAGTCGGCTCTCCATCGAAGGACGGAAGCCAGTGCTTCCAAAGGGACCTTCTCTTACAAGCTGAAAGGTGACACACGTGGGCCATGTGTCACCCAGAGCTGCTCCTTGACAGGCCAGGCTAGCGTGACCCAACAGGTCCTCCTGCCCACACACCCCTCCCACCTGAGGCCTTTCCCTTGTCACTGACAGTGATGAAGAGCAGGTCACAGTGCCCCAGGAAGTCTGAACTGAGTTTGTGTAACCTGGGCGAATCCCCTGTCTCCCACGACTGGGTTTCCAGGTCGTTTGAATAAGGGACAGAGCGCCACTCACTCGGGTCTTAGCTGCAAGGCCCCCAGGGGCACGATTTACTAATTGCCCCACTGCTTGGGGGCCGGGAGGTATGGATTCCAGGGCACATGAGCCTCTGCCCGGGGACTTTAGGGGACTCCAGGGGACTCATGCCCAGCCAGCCTCCTAGAACAGGGTTAGTGATCCAAGGCCAAGTGTAACTTGTTGGGAAAACAGCCCTGCCCACTGCTGAAAATGCGACTGCGACACATGGCGGGTCCCAGGTGCCTGAACCCCCGTCACCCAGAAAGCAGTGCTGGAGAGTGCGGACTACCTATGGCTGAGGTTTGTTTTGCACCAGAACAGCAGAGCTGAGGAGTTGTGGCAGACACATAGGCGGAGTAAAATGCTTTATGGAGAAAGCATTCCGACCCTGCCCTGGAAGACAGGGATCACGACAGCAATGATAGCGTGTCTGGGAGTACACTCAGCCCCAACCAGCTTCCGAGCTAACCCGGTGTTACCTCGCTTAATTACCCCCCCCACCCCACCCTAAGAGGGAGGGCTTTCAAGAGTCCCAGTTTACAGATAAGAAAACTGAGGCTCATTTTCCTTTTGATGACTAAGTGATGGAGCCAGCTTTGAATGCCAGTGTTCCTATTTCAACGCCATGTCTCGCCACCTGGTTTGGAGAAAGGGCGGGTCCAGGCAGCTGGGACACTCCATCTTTCACACATACAGCCCCCCTCCGGGGCCTGCTGTCCTGGAGGCAGCTGGATGAATCCACTTAATCGAGTTCCTCTAAACCCACTCAATCCCTGGCGGCAGCTCTCCTGGCGGCCTGACACTTTGCTGGCTGAGGTTTTCTGGGTGAATCCTTGGTGCCCGCCCACCCGCCCTGCTTGGTCAGACAGGCCCCTCCAAGCCTTGTGATTCTAAACCCTCAGCTCAACGTTTTACAGAACTGCATGAAAAGAGGCCTGCTGGCCTGTGTGCGAGGGGGAGTTTATTGGGGTGGCCTCTTAACACTAAAGTCAACGCAGGAAGGGAACAGAATTGATATACATAATGGTACTCAACTTGAAGCTTAGAAGCTGTGGCGCCAGAAGAAATCAAAGCTGAGGCTGAGGGCTACAAGAGAGCAGGATTGGGGCTTGACTAGTGGGTTCTCAATGTGCCATTTAATTAAAAAAAAAATCAGCCGCCTGGATGATACCAGCTTGCCCTTTAAGGCCAGAATTGGCTGACCTGGCAACCCGGGCACCTGTCCATCCCAGGATGTGATTTCCTGGAACAGAGGGTCTTCATTAGGGCTGCTGCCCTCTCAGACACGGGCTGGACTGTGAGGGCCTCCCCCGCGGTGCACCTGCCCACCTGGTCACCCCCGGACTGTGTGGTCCCTGCAAGAGCAGGGCATTCTTAACACTTGGCTTGGAGGGCCGCAGGGCATAACAGATAGATGACACGTTTATGGGGTCACATGTGTGTCCTTCTGCATGGGTAAGCATGGCACAGAGCAGAGCCCTCCTCCCTCCCCTCCCCATGTCCTCTCCCTTCCCATCCTCTGACCCCCCCTGGTGGAGCGCTGGAGTGAGCAGGAGTTCTGAGCCCCCCTTGGGTTTGTTTAGCCAATAAGCAAACTTCCTAAAGTCCTGAAGTCATACATAGCACGGTGGACGGGGAAAGGTAGCGGCTCTGGTGTCACACCCTACCCCACACCTCACAGCAAGCCCCCACTCACTTCTAGCCTCTGCTGTCTTTTCTGGAGAGTGGGACACAGTCAGCCCCACCCTCGAGCTGGGGGCATCCCGTGTACATGACAACACCGGGCACCGAGTCATTTCAGGCCCCCTGGGGCCTCTGGCTGGAAGCCAGGCTGAGGGAAGGTGGGACCGGTGGGGGCCACAGGGTCGCGGATGTGACACAGTAGCTGTCTAAAGGACCAGGCTGAGGGTGTGCGTTCTAATATCCAGAAACAGGTAGCTGCCACTACCAAATGTATGAGTTAAGGTCATGTTTGCTCTCTCTTGTCAATTATAATCATCCGTTTGAATAGAGGCCACCAGAGTTTTATTAGCGACATTATTGGCTGTCACAGAATGGCTCTACTCCGTTCCTAAAGTGCCCGTACAAAACTGCAATTTCCCCTCTGCTCCTGCACTCACTCTCATGCTCAGCGTCTCCTAGGAGCTCCCCATAGCCTAAGGCCTGCCCCACTCCAGGCCTAAACTGGAAAATGAGGGCCTGCCCAACTTTCCCACCTGTGCTCTGTTCCCACGGTAATGAACCAGCAGTAATCCCGAGCACCCAAGCTGTCCCCACACCTCTGCACCTCTGTGCCATTCCTTCTGCTCTCCATCCCCTGTGCTTTGAGCCCTCAGCTCCCTTATCCACTTGTCCCTTCGAGCTGGATGGTGTCAGATGCTCACATAGTAGCCTTTGTCCAGCCCGCCCTGCCTTCTTCCTGTGGATGCTCCACTTGGAGGAATCAGGGTTGGTCCAAGCCAGTCACGGCAACCACTTTTCCTGCAGCTGGTGACTGGCTGGGGAAGGGGCTCGGGACCCAGTTCTGGCCAATGAGGTATTAGAGGAAGTCTTTGGGGGCTTCTGTGAGAGATTCTCCTTCTTGAGTAGAGGTGGGCAGGGTTCAAGAAGGTGCCCCCTTGCTTCCGACTTGAGTGCTAACTGTGCAGATGTCACGGCTGGAGTGGAAGCAGCCACACGGCAACCGTGAACCAGTGACACCAATATTCTGTTAACGGTATAACGGAGAGGCAGGAGGCACCTGGGTCACTGATGACATTGTGAGCCACCAGACCACCTCTGGACCTCCCATCTCTCACATCGTCATTAAACATTCAATGTTAGATGCCTTCATAGTTTAAGCCACTCTTGGTAGGGTTTTTCTGTCACTTCAGCCAAACACATCCAACTGATACAGCCTTCTAGTGTTGGTTAAAATTTCTCTGTTCTTAACTAGTTCCCCAGCAGACTTGGATCTCTGCCCCTGTCCCTGTACTCTACACCCATGAGCTACGGTGCTCTGTCTGTCTGGTTGGCCCATTCATGTTTGGTCTGTGAACACCTCTGAGACAAGCCTCTGCCTTTTCCTCTCTGGCCAACCTGACCCTGCACGCAGTGGGCCTTCGGGTCACCCCAAGGGACCTCACCACACCCTCTCCTCCCCCATCATGGCCAGAGCCTCCAGCCGTCATGAAGTCTTCCAGTTCACTTTGGCCCAAGCACTGCTTCCGGACCCTGAGGGCTTCGACAGCCTCTTCAGTTTTAAGCGTGAGGTCTTTTCTAAATAGAACTTTCCAGCTGTCAGCTCTTGCCTCGTGTGTCCCTTCAAGTGCTAAGCTGTTGAGTTCTTGTCAGCTTGGCCTTTCCTGTGGCAGGCACGGGAGGCCACAGTGCACAGAAAGGAGTGCACGAGTGAGACATGGAAAGTGCAGTGATGGATACATCCCATTCCAAACCGAGTGAGACTCTTGGCATGTTCTGGAAAAGACCTTGGGTGTGCAAGTCGGGCGTCAGGTTCCCCAAGGCTCCAAGGAAAGAGATGTCCCCAGGCATAGTGGAGGGGTGAAGGCTCTTGGCCTCCCTTGTAGCAGCTCCCAATGCCGGCTGTGAATGGGGGACTGCCCTGTGGTCACAAGAGCAGGACTCTTCCAAGGAAAGCAAGGGAAAGAGAGGGATTCTAGTCCTCGGGGAACTGGGAAGGTGTGTTAGTGCTGGGGAAAGAAGGTCCCTGCCTGCCTTCAGTGCACATTGCTTTTTTGAGTCTTGTAACAGGCACATGACAGTTACCAAGTCTCAGGCACCCACAGAATGCCAGGCGTGGGGCCAGGTGCCCTGACACACGGACAGGCCATACCATGAGGCTTCTCAGGCTGCACACAGCAGAATCCAGGTGTGCAATCTTGGCTTCACACTTCCAAGCTATAGCCTTGTCACCTCCTTTCTCTGAGCCTCTGCCACGTCCTCTAAAATGGGGTCATCAGTTGCTACCTTAACAGGGTCGGTCCTATGAGGATTAATTTGGGTAATGTGACTGGCCCAGCCTATAGCAGGCTGCCAACAGATACGGTTTGAATCGATTTGGATCTCCAGGTTAGACTGTGGAGTTTTGCACTGTTATCTCAAAGTCCCCCTTGAACCTAGCCTAAATCCATACTGTCACAATTCCAGGATGCTCCATTTAGACAACTTCAAGGAACAATTGGAGTTGTTGTTGTTGTTGTTGTTGTTGTTGTTTTTTTGATAGCCACTGAGTGACAGAAAAACCAAATCGGCTTAAACAAGCAATCAAACGAAGCAAGAGAGAATGATTTACGTACCTAAGAAGGCTAAGGGCAGACAGTTTTAGGCAAGGCCGTACCTGGGTGCTTGATGACATCAGTAGCAATCATCTTTCCCGACCTCTTGGCCTTGCTTACTTTCCTCTGTGCTGGTGTCATTCTCAGCTGGGCTTTTCTGTTAGGAAAGCAAGATGGCCCCCAACAGTCACCTTCAGCCTCCCAACAGAAAAAGAACCCCTCATTCCCTATGATTCCAGCCCTAAGGTCTGGACCCACTGGGACCTGACTGGCACATACCCAGTGCTGAACCAATCACTGTGGCCAGGGAGGATGGCCAGATTGAGGTCGTGTGACCACCCTCCCTAAGGAAACTCCTGAGCTGTTCAACCTGTTTTCCTGGGTGGGAGTGAACCTGAGAGAACAGAGGTTAGTGTCCAGTTGCTGCCCTCCTCTGTGCTCAATATCCTGGGTTGCACCTGCTCTTATCCTCTTCCCGCCACCCCACTGTCTTCGTGGCAGCACTTCTTACCTTCCCCCACTGCTTTCTTCGGTACCATTTCACCCATACCAAAAAGGAACACGACTTCCTGTTTGAATTCAGGATCTGGGGCCCAAGCCCAGCTTCAAGATTTTTTTTTTTTTTTTTTTTTGCGTCCCGGTATAATCGTTTATTCAGTCAACCAGTGTCCAATGAGTACCTACTATGTCCTCCAGTGAGTTTTCAGGGTCTAATTATTCTGGGTTTCTGGGGGGAAATCCCAGGAGCCTTCCAAGGAAATGAGTTTTGTCTGAGCAAGCATCTAGAGGCTAGCTTCCAGTCCCTCGGTGCCACCCACTGTGTGGCCCCGAGGGAAGTCTTTCCCCTCTCTGGACTTGTGCTTTCTTATCTGAAAAAATGAGGCACTGGGAAAGTTGAAATCCTGGAGCCCTCTCAGCTCTGACATCCTGTGTGGCGGGGTCTTAGAACAAGCCTCTCCAGGTGAGTCAGCCTGTAAGCACCATGGACAGTGACCACAACACTCCCTCTGCTGCCACAGGGAGCATCTTATTTGCTGTCCCCGTGGGTGCGCTGAACTGAGTCCACAACCATACAGTTCTGTGTCTGAACCTTCCACTTCTTGGCTAATGAGAACATCCAGGGCAGAGGAGACCCCACGGCTTTCTGTGCCTGTGTGGACCCCAAGGCTCTAAATTCCTGTAAGGTGGCCTAATGCTGCTGCTACAGAAATTCTCTTTTGAGGTGTTTGTGAATCCCAAGCCCTCCCACCACCGAAAGTCAAGTCTGGAACTCTGAAAAGAAAGCATAGGGAGGGAGGCTACATGGAGGAGAGGAGAGGATTCTATAGAGGTTGCTATATGTCCATGGAGTCCATCCTTCCTCTGCCTCCCTGTCCCTCCCTTCTTCTTCTCTCACCCACCACCCTCCCCTTTCTCTGTTATAGCCGAAATTGGTCAATAGCCCCGTGGAAGAAAGAAAGATGTGCCTGATGTGTCAGTAGGGAGGCGAGGGATCCTTTTGAGGCATGCCCAGTGGGAGGACTTTCTTTTTCTTCTGGTTGAGTCTAGTTTCTCTTCACTCTTAACACTTGGAGACATGAATTAATTCCCTTGGTCACTGTGTCACTCATTTGTCAGCTCACTCGCCTGCTCACCACATCCATGTGTTCCCATCTTTATTTAGTTCAGCCGTTTTTTTTTTTCAAGCAAGAAGGGAGATTTCTTAGGAAAGAACATAGAGAACCCAAGGACAAGTAGAGAATAGAGTAGCTGGTCCTCCCCAAAGATGGGAGCCAGCAACTGTTTAAGACATGAGAAGCCAAGCCTGCTGTATCTTTTCACCATTCTGGCATCACACATTCACTCACCTCTGCTCCTCTTTGTACATCACTAGATCCTTCCATCTTTTAAACCTCTTGGCTTCTCTCCATTTCCACTGCCATGACCCTAGTGTAAAGTACTTTTCTTTTTTTTTTCCCTGGGAATACTGAGGCAGCTTCCCGAATTTTCTATCCCGAATCCCACCCTTGCCCATTTCCAATCTGTGTCTCTCACTACAGCCAGAGGGATTTTTAGAAATGAACAGTTTATTCAACAGATTTCACTGATCCTAGGAAAGACGTCAAAATCATAAGCACGGTGTGGAACTGGATTACCACTCCCCCACATTCGGTGCCCTGTATCGAAGTGCCCTGCTCGGTTGGAGGATTATACAGCATGGCCCATGTTGTCCTCAGGCATGGCAGAGGGGCTGGTGAACAGTGAAAACAGATGTGAGCACACGCTTTAAGAACCAGTGAGTAATTTACCACTTTTCTTTTCCTTTTTCCACGACAATGGCAATATTCCAGACAGAGACAGACTGCTCTGTCAACCTGAGTCCAGAGGGGAGAGGAGACGAAGGAGAGCCACATGTGCGTGTAGTCTGAGACATAAAGAAACTTTATTGTAGGCCACTGAGATTTAGAGAATTGTGTGTTATGCAGCGTAACCCATCCTAACCTAACCGATATGCATAATCCATGAACTCTTGCCCATCGCCCCATTGCTTTGCTGAGGCACCACTGGCCTTTCGGTCCTTACACAAGTTGCTCCCTCCCACCTTACAACATTTGTCTGTGACTCTCTCTCTCCTGGGAAAGTTCTTCACTCCCATTGTTGGGCAGTTGACAGTTACTCACCAATGAGGTCTTGGCTTCACTGTGAAATACTCAGGAAAGGATTGCCTGGTCTCTGTTCAGAATACCTAGAATTTACCTTCTTTGTCATTAGAACTCTTTCACTACACTCTAAGTTTGAGGAAAACAGAGCCCAGGGATTTAGATCATGCTTCTTTGAGGCCCTACTCCACCCCCCCCACCAATGTGCCCGGGCCCATGTTGAGGGGCTGGAGGTAACGGGGGTACATCAGCCCTGTGCCCTGCTCCCACCACCTGCCCCGTGACGGGGGAGATAGGTGTGCAAGCAGCAACATTTGAACCCATTATGATCGTTCTAGCAGGAAATTAGTGTAAAGAAGCCAGCGAGAAGGCAAGGAGACTGCCTGGAAGAGGGGGAGTCAGAGATGACTTTGAGTAGGATTTGGAGATGTCCAGGTGGGGGGAGCTTCCTGGGAGAGTGGGCGATGGGGGGATCTGATGGAGGGATTGTAGGGCAAGAAGTGGTGCCCAGAGTTTCCAGGACTTGAAAGAGGATGAACCCAGGAGAAGTTGGAACCAGAAGTAAATATCTGGCATCTGTGTGTATTCCTGGGAACACAAGTGAGCATTCCTGTTGGAGTGCCTTTGCAAGCCCATGGTGTTTGCTTCTTGGGGAAGAGGGATGGTGATAAAGATGACAGTGGGTTCCAAGCCCTTTCACACAGTGGATATCAGTGGCAGGCTCTGATCCGAGGTTGTGGTGGGCGTGTGTGGGCAGCTGTGTTCCCAGACACAGCAGCAGGAGAGACATCTTTGTCTCCACTCTGCTCATTGGACACGTCTGGATGCCTTAAATTCCTGACCTTGTCTTCTAAGAAAACCCACCACGGTTCTTTCTAGCGAATCAAGGCTTCCTGTGTACACAGCCCGGTAGTCATTTAAAACGTGTATCAGGTGAACAAAATGAAAGAGAGACGAATCGCCGAAGCATCACGTCCCTGGGTATGATGTCTCTCCACATGATCTTGTTATTAAAAGAATCCGCAGGGACACGGATGAAACCAGATGCTTCATAATTAGGGGCTGTGGTCACTCAGCAGGCCCCTGCTCTGGGGAAATGAGGTGTTTCCTGGGGTTTGAGGGCCCTGATGGGACATGACAGAAAAGCTTCTCAGCCTCCCAGAAGGTTGGAGGGTGGGCAGTGATGCTGGAGAAGTCACCCACCTCTGTGGCCCTTGAGTTTCTCACTGTTGGAATAGGGAGGGAGGTGAGGACCTGACCTCCTTGGAGCGCTGACTCACTGGTCTGTGCCCTTAATTGGCAGTAGTGCTTCTTGACAGTTCTGGAGAAGATTCCAGAAATTTGTGGATTTTCTGGTGGTGATGTTTTTTGTGAGGTGGGTGTGCATGACGTTCTGGGGCCATACTGACAGGGGACAGACCCACAGGAAACTCCAGGTACCAGACCCAGCACACAAGCTCTCTTTCTCGGGAAAGACGCTGACTATTTCTCTGTGTGGTGTTTGAGAGAGGGACGTCAGCGGTCACTGGAATAGGGGGGGGATGGGGGAGGGAATGGCAAAGCAAGGAGGAGTCTTGTTATGAGAGCGCTGGGACCATGCCCAGAGGAGGAGGGTTATATCCACCGGCCCTAGTGCCCCCCGCCCCTGTGGGAACATAAGCCCGACTCAGTGCCAGGAGGGGGATACAGGGGGGCCCAGAGGGGGGTCAGTGGGGAAGGAGGGAGGGCCATGGCAAAAGATGAGCCTGCAGGCCCAGACAGGCCTAGGCTGGGGTGAAAGGAATGCCATCCTCCTGCCTCAGAGAGCTGTTAGAATGTGGCACAACGGGGCCGCTCACGCGCTCCTTTGGGCTAGAGAGGTGTTGCTGACCGGCTCCTGCCTGGCCCTTTGCCTGTCTTGCCGTTTTTCAGGTCCAGCTCAGAGCTCACCCGCAGAGTGTAGACATAGAGCCTGTCACCCACCACGGATGGGAGCACGGGCTCTGGTCAGATGATGGGGGGGGGCAGGGACCCCCCACACGGCGGACAGCGGAGGCCACAGGCGTGGGACTGTGTAGAAGCTGAGGAGCCCTGCACGGCTGCTGCGTCCGGCTAGGGTCAGTTCCAAAAGCCCGGCATCCTCTGCCTCAGGGCCCTGCCTAGGGCTCAGACTAGCTTCCACGGTCGAGCTGTGTGAGGCTTCAGAACCTTCCGGCCACAGCTGCCAGGGACCCTCTCCAGATGCAGCGATAGGAGTACTCACCAGCCTCCCCCCTCAGGGGCCTCTGCCCCCACCACCACCTGGGCCCGGCAGGAGGACTCTGTAATGGCATCCTGGCAGTGCCTGCTGCATCAGACTGTCAGAGTCCATCGCTGCGTGCTGTGGCCTCCATGTGGAAACAGGGTGCTGCAGATCAGCATGTCTGAGTGTCCCACAGATGAGTGGTGGGAGGGGGGAAGACCTAGTGGTAGCCACTGCACCGCAGACATTTGCACTGCTGAGTACACCCCCTATCTTTTGCCCCCCCATATGGAGAAACTGGGGCCCAGAGGGAAGAATGCCCTCGTCCAATTGCCTGTCCTTTCACTTCCCGCTCTGGCCTCTCGACGGAACTCTTGGTACCCCCCGTGACACCAGTGAAAAACAGTAGTGAACTATGTGTGTGACAAGGAAATCATACTGGATGTGTCTGGACCCACACCATGTTTCTCTTCTTGTTTTTCTCCTTTGCCTCTGTTCTGTTTTAATATACTTCGTGTGTTTCGTGCATTATGAAGGATGGTGGGACAATGAACATCCGTGGGCCCGCAGCTCAACTCCAGAACTAGAACATTCCCAGTCACTTCCATCTTCTCCTTGCCTGGAGGTCACCCCTCTCTGCAATTTGGTGTTTGTTTGTTTGCCATTCTCTTGCTCACAGGCCGACTGAATAAGCCTAAACATTAGATTGCTTCTTTGTTCTCAAGCGGTAAAAACTTGCTCTCTGTATGTAGATCTCTAAAATTTGCATTTTTGTACTCAACATTTCCCTGTCTCTAAGCTTGAGCTGTGCTGCTGTGTAGCTGGAGTTTGCTGTCACCAGTGTGGAAAGAAATTGTGTGACTGTGCTACAATTTCTTTTTGCATTGCTCTGTCAATGAGTATCTGGGTCATTTCCTTTCTTCCCCTCCTCTTGCTAACAGTGCTGCGACGAACTCTTCTTGGGTGTGCCTTGTGTGACTCCTGGGAGTGGATTTGCAGGGTTCTAAGGTATGGGACTGGTCAACCTAACAAGAAAAGGCCAAAGTGGTTTTCAGTGTGGCCAGACCAGGTTTCACACTCATCAACCGTGGGTGCCAGCTGATCCTCTCAGACCCTCGGTGCTTTCAGATGTCACATGTCTTCCTCACTGTGAGCCTGATGGATGTGAAATCTCTCACGGGGACCTTACCTTGCACTTCCCTGCATCCTCGTGACATCCGGCAGCTTTTCCCGTGTTCATCTGTGCACTCCGTTTCCTCCTCTACGACATGCCTGCTGTGGTCTTTTTGCTCATTGCCTCTCTTCTTCCTGTGGATTTGTAGGACTTCTTTATGTATTCTGGATACTGATCCTTTGCTAGTTGTACATATGCCAGAGGTCTTCTGCTTTTAGTGATTTGTCTTTTCACCCGTCATTTGGTGAAGGGAAATTTACATTTTCCTGCAGTCAAACCTATCGATTTTTTTTTTTTTTATGCTTACTGAGCTTTTAACACTTTGTTAAAGAAATTGTTCCCAACCCCAAGTTTGGAAAGATATTCCCCCAGAATATCCCCCTCTTCAACTTCTCTTTTTCAAATATAGATTTTTAATGTGTCTGGAATTGGTTCCGATGTCCCCAGCACCGTTTACTAACTGGGGCCCCTTTCTCCAGTCACATGTCAAGAAGCCTTTTTAAAACTCCTAAGAATTGAGCTCTTCAGATCTCTGATCATTTGTAGCACACCTGCAGTCATTCATGCCTGCTGTCCGCGTGTTCTCCCCTCTCCCTCTTTTTACCATTGCGATCCCTGGTACGTGCAGGTGCCCCAGGAGGCCCTGTGTAGCCATGTATGGATATTTTTTTCTATGTTTCTTTCTTTATCATTTTTTGAGAAGGAGAGAGAGAGAGAGTGGGGAAGGGGCAAGGACAGAGAAAATCCTAAGCAGGCTCCATGCTGTCGGTGCAGAGCCTCATGTGGGGCTCAGTCCCCTGACTCTGCGATCGTGACCTGGGCTGACAGCAAGAGTCAGACGCTTAACCAACAGAGTCACCCAGGCGCCCCATCCATGGATGTTTTTGTGAGGATGAGGAAACAGGAGCACAGAGGAGGGTTGAGTTTGTAATGGCCACACAACGACCGTGTTGGGTGACCCCAACGTGGAGTCTGTCTCTGATTCTCTGAAGGCGGGTTCTGTGTTCCTTCCTCTTGGTGTCTGGCTGTGCACAGTAGGGCTGGTGGGTTGGGACCCAGGACCCTGGGGCTGTCAGTGGAGGGATCAGACATGACAGCCTGCCTTTCCGTTTCCATCCCATGGGCTCCCCTGAGCTGCTGTGAAACTATTTGGACACATTGTTCCTGGGGGCCTGAAAACCTCCTGCCACCTCTGCTTCTCACCCCTGCCTCATCCCTCCTGCTGTCCTTTTGATGATGAAGCAGCTGAGGTTTAACTCCTGCCTCTCACTCCCCACCAGCTCCTTGCCCAGTAAGGGGAGGGAGAGCCCTGGGAGCAGTACCCCAGCAGCCTCAAACCTGGAACAGAGTCGAATCCTTGCTGGGAAGGCTCCACCCTTGCTCTGAGTGATGCAGAGTCATGGCCTCTGATGATGTGGATGACAACTCACTTCTGCAGCATTTGTGATGTGCTGGGGCCCAGTCTGAGCATTCCGTGGGGGTCCTCGCCACCCTGTGAGGAGACACTGTTTTTACACTCATCTTATAGATGCGGAAGCTGAGGCTCAGAGCCGTTATGAGGCTTGCCTGGGGTCACTCAGCAGGGCAGTGATGGAGTGAGCTGCAATTTGATCCCAGGCAGTCTGGCTCCAGACTCCACGCTCTTTACCACGAGACTGCATGGTCCCTTTGGACCCCAACCAGGCCCTAGCTCTCCCTCCTGGTGACTGGTCCAGGACTCTGGGATGGGTCTGCCATGGGGCCCCTCACGGAGTACAGAAGAGCTTTGTCCCTGAACCCTGGATCCATGGTGGGTCTGGGCCTGCCCTGGGCCTCCTTGGGCCTGGAGGGTGCCCTTCCCAGCTTCCGAGGCTGAGCCAGGCCACCCGGTGTTGCTCCTGTTTGCGGCCGGGGAGTCCCAGCTCCAGTTAGAGACTTCTCTCTTTTGTAGGCTCTAGAAACTCTGAGAAGGGACCTAAATGGTGGGCCCTCGATTAAGGGGTTTCAGAAGGCAGGAGCCCCAGGGACACCTTGCTTTGTGAAGCCTCTTGTGTTCCAGGGAACTGCTCTCTGTGGCCACCTCAAGACGAGGTGTTTTTGACAAACATGTGTCACCTGCATAACACTTGTAAGCAGTTATGCCATGGCCATAAACCTGGGCTTGTGCGGCCGAGTGAGATACCAGCTCCTACATGTGGCTAAAGCACTGCCAACAGTGTCTCTGCTGGTTTGTCTGGCAGTGGGGGGTGCCAGGCTGCTTCAGGACACATCAGCTCCCAGGCAGTGGCTGTGTGCTATGAAGGTCCCAACGCCGACGTCTTTCTCAGCATCCCACCCTCCCTTCCTAACCTTCGCTGGCTCCCTCTGGATGTCTCACAATGTGGACACTTTTGCACCCAGTCATGCTAATTGCTCTGAAAAGAAATAAAGCGGACAGTGACACAGGCCATTTGGTAAGAATGATCTGTGATCTCCGGTTTGTTTAACAAAGCCTACTGGGTCAGAGCCTGAAGGAAATGGGGGGGAGCCGTGTGGGTATCCTGGAAGAGCATGCTAGTCAGGAGAGTTGCACATGCAAAGGCCCGGAGGTCAGGTTAGGTCTTATGGGTTGGAGGCAGGTGTGTCTGGAGTGCAGTGAGAGGCACAAACCTGGGAGCAGGGTGGGAATAGGGAGCATGGTGTGGGATGGTGTGGCATTTGGGTTTCACCTGGAGTGTCATGGAAAGCGGCTGGAAGGCCCTGGGTAGGTCCAGGAAACCGTAGAGGAGGCCAGATGGCTTAGGCACAGCCACTACCAGGCCAACTATACCTTGGTTGTAACTGTGAGGACTGTAGATCCTAGCTGTACAGCAGAACCCAGGTAACAGCAAACATGAGGGCCAGGTGAAGGTCCCAAGGCCAGCCAGTCCATCTGTCTGCAGCCAGGCCTCTGCCTATAAATCCTGCAGCCTGTGCATCCTGCCCAGAATGCTGGGATGCCTGGATCTGTTAGTTTCTGCTGCGGAATAACCACCCCGAAATGTACCAGCTTGCACCAACTGTTGAGTTAGCTGAGCAGCTAGCTGGTCGGGCAGGTCTTCCAGGCTCCCTCAAGCATGTGTGGTCAATGGCAGAGGTCGGCTGATTGCTGGCTGGCTGTTGGCCGGGGCGACTAGGGTGGTGGTGAGTAGACTACATGTGTCCCATTCTTCCAGGAGGCCATCTGGGCTTCTGCACATGGTGGTGCCAGGGTCCCAAGAGGGTGGGCACGCAAGGCCACGAGGCTCTTTGAGGCCTACGCCTGCTGAAATTGGCACGGCATCATTTCCACCACATTCTGTCGGCCAGAGCAAGTCACGGAGCCAGTGCAGATTCAAAGCGGGGGGGTCTAGACCCCACCCCTGATGGGAAGAGCTGCCCCATCATAGTGCAAAGGGTACGGAGACAGGGGGGTGGAAGAACAGAGCTGTTTAGGGGTCAACCGCAGTGTCCCGTGTTCTTGAGAGAGGAGAAAGGCAGGAGCCAGGGCCCCAGAACAGTCAGCCATGGCTGTGTCTCTGTCGCCCTGAAGAAACCAGACCCCCAACAATCCAGGACTAGGCAGAGGAAGCTCGGACCATTTGTTACTTTGTCACCAAATGCCACCTAGCCAGTAGCGATAGACTCAACAGTCCCCATGGAGGGGTCTTTCTCTGGGATGCTTACACCCAAGGACTGCAGAGATCATATGGAACATCGCACACCTTTGGCACCACCTCTTCCAGGAAGCCCTCCAGGCTTCTTCTGGGCTCTCCCAGGCTCACCCGCCCCCCGTCACAGAAGACAGTGTACTTGTGTCCCTCATTGGTGCATGTGTGTGTCAGCCTCCTGAGTCAGAAAGGCCAAGGCCTGAGGACGGGGCTGTGTCTCACTCACCCCGAATCCCTACTCCTAGCTGGGAGTGTGCACTGAGGATGAGGCTGGCAAGGTATGGGTATACTGGGGACCTGCTTTCAGTGCTGACTCACAGTTGATGTCTGCAAGGGAAGGGGAGGGTCACTGTACCTGGTAGCAGGCCCCAGATGAGCTCGGCCTGGAGCGGGGACAGGGGGTGCTGGGAACGGATGCTGGATGCAGGTGGCAGCCAGAGCTCAGTGGAGCAAGGGCAGAGACCAGAGTCCTCTTGCAGACAGAAATGGGTCTCAAGCTCTGGGCGCCAGCACCAAGGCAGGAAGGCAGCCCACAGGAGAGCATGCAGAGAAGCCACTCTGGGTGTTCAAGGCCAGCACTGGGCAGATGGAAAGGCAGGCAGGGCCTGCCAACCCTGAGGAAAAAAGAAACATCAGCCACGTTTGGCTATAGTCAGCTTTTGTTTACTGGAGTTTCGCTTGCCTGAGATCCACTGTACCCAAAATCAATATTATTGGCATTAAAAAAGAGAAACAAGCCAACTAGGATGTAGCAACCCTGAATGCACTGTGGTTTCGGTGCCATCACAGCGCACGAGAAAAATCTTCATCACCTTCTCATGCATACCAGAGACCAAGGAGGGAAGAAAGAAGGCGGCGGGGGGGGGGCGGTCTTCACGAGGCCTCCAGGAGTGCTTCCCTGGGGCTCATAGTGAGTTAAGCCAGCCAGGCCTGCTAGTGTGCCAGCTCGTCCTGCCAACCTGGTGTCAGCACCATTGCCCCGGGCTGGGCCGGGCAGTCTCCCTTGGGGAGAGAGCTTGAAGCTTTTGCAGTTTGTAGTGGTCTGCTGTATTTAGAAACCCGAGCATCCCAGAGTCATAAATTACCTTGAACTAGTTTGCTAACCCTTGTGACTCGATACAGCACCTTTTCAGAAGCGGCCAGTTATGTAACTGACTGGGTCAGGCATGGCCCAGTCCCCTCAGTGAGGCAGTGTGTGCCAGGCCTGGCGTGGATGGTAGCCACCCACCCAGGACCACGGGGACAATGCAGGGAGGTGCCGCAGGTCTGTGCACGGCATTTCTGTGGAAATGCACTCCCAGAAGGGAGAAGGGTCTGTGAGTCCATGAAGTGGGATTCTCACTCCCAGCACGTGGTCGTGAGATCTGTTCCACATGGAAGAGGCAGAGCGCACCGTGTAGTTCAGCATCTCCTGTTACATCCCTGTTAGAGGATCAGCTCCTGCTTGCACCTTTCCAGGGATGGGGGCTCATCACTGCCTGAGAAATTTCACACTGACAGGAAGTTAGCTTCCCGTAAATTCCAGCTCCATCATCTGGGTACATGTTCTGAATCCATGCTTGCAACAGCCTGGACAGAGTGGGAGGCCGTTGCAAGGCTGCTGGCCAGCTAGGACGACTCTCCCAGCCTTTCCTCCATTGCCACAGCCCTCTGGTCACAACAGGTGCTAAAGGGCCCATCTGGTTAGACATTCCGAGTTTTATCCCTGCACTGCAAGTTCATTGGCCATGGCAATGTTGACATCAAGAGAAACACGTGTCATTTTCTTATCTCTAAAAAGAGCTCCAACCCCCTCCCCATTTTTGTATTCAGAGAGCAGAGGGGTGACCCACACTTTCTGGGGTCATGGGGAGGAGATTCAGGTGTGAAGGGAGCATCTGCTTGTAATGTGGGATCCAGTTCCAGCATCCCCTGGGGTTCCTTGAAATTTGCTGGAGAAACAAAACCCATTTGATGTTCAAACCCAGGCTTCCAACAGAATGGGACAGCTGAAACACCCCAAAAATGGACAAACCACATGAAACAGGTTTTGAAGGCCACAGCCTTTCTGGCAGTCTGAGCCTCCCCGAGCAGCAGGGAACAGGTTTTGGTGAGAGACACCCGTTTGCGATGGCGCAAGTGCTACTTTTCCCCTGGGCGAGACAGGTGCAAACTCAGATGTATTCATTTTCCACAAACGAAACGACTCGGCTTTGACCATGTTGCAGACCTAGGACTTGGCTCCCTTGTTCCTGCGGGGCATGTGTCTGGTTTTCACTCCATTCCGAAGGAGCCTGTGGAGGCTCCCAACTTTGAACCTTCTAATGATAATGATTTACTGGTTTCAGGGGGTTCGGGGTGGGGGTGGCGGGGAGAGGTGGGACAAGAAGAGTGATGCAGAGTTTGGAGTCTGAAGGAATGATTAGCTGCGTGGAGGGCCCGGGGCCAGTGCTGATGCTGTAGTTAAGGCACAAGGACTTTCCGCAGCACCAAAGCATCACCTTTTGCTTCTCATCAACCCCTTGAAATGAACTCAGTCATGTTCACTGATAGGAATCAGTACCACGTAATGAGTGTTCGCCATGAGTTGGGACCTCACCGCACCTGTACAACCAACCCCACCCGTTCAAGAGGGTTATGGTGCGCCCCAGTGTTTGAGCTCTGGGAAACAGGGGTAGAGAAATGCTGAACAGCTTCCCTAGATAACACGGCTTTCAAATGCAGATCTGAGACTTCCCACCCAAAGACTTTCCAGGTCCTGTCCTTGGTGCCAGTGGAAAGTACAGATTTCCAGGCCCTGTCCTTGATGTGTCTGACTCGGTAGGGTCGGGGGGCGGGGCCCGAGACTCTGAATTTTGCCCCTTTCCTGCGTGATTCCAGCAGGCAGCCTGGACAACCCAGCCTCTGTCCAAGCAGGCCGGCGTCCAGTATTTCGGCTGTGCCCAGCTCACCAGTGTGAGCTCAGAAACATGGAACCAAACAGTTCCCGTAGGTCCCCCCACCCCCACCCCCCACCCCTGGCAGAAGAATCCTAAAAAACCCTGACTGGCATTTTCCAAAGGTCCCAGCAAGCTTCTTGGGACCCTGAACAGCCAGCCAGTGAAACCTGAGGACTGCTTGTTTGGGGAGTGTGGGGGCTGCTTCCGGAGAAGGTGGGCTTGGTTACAAGTGTTGTCTTAATTGGAACGAGGACGTGGAAGGGAAAGCAATGAGTCCAAATTAATCCGTTTTCCTGTGAACATCTCCCACCACTCCGTGCCAAGGCGAGGCAGCCTTTTGTTAATTAACTGACTGGGCCTTTTCTCCCCCCAAAACCCAAAATGGGAGCGTGCAATTTATTTTGTGTGCGAGGTGGTATGAAAATTGCCAAAGTTGGCAGATGAGGCTGGGATGTTGGTGGAGCTGGGTAAACAGGGCTTGAGCTGTCTGTCACCTCCAGGTCGGAATGGGGAGCTGGCTCCAAAGCAGGGACAGGGGCTGGGGCCACGGAGGTGCTGTGCCAAGGGCTGAGCAGGTTGGCCTTGGCAGGAGAGCAGAAACTTCTTAGCACTGTGGATGGGAGTAGAGGCACTACAGTTCTGAAATCAAACCCTTCTCCTCATCCTACCCTGTGTCACCACGGACCAGACACTTAACTCTCCAAGCGTCAGAGTCCACGTGGGTTCAGCAGTCTTTACTGAGTGACTGCCAGGTGTAGTGAACCCAAGTTCATCTGCCTGATGCGCATAAAGACCATCACTGACATGGAGTATAAAGCAAAGCAAGAGTTTATTCCAGAGCAGCAGGAGGACGAGCCTCACATCCACCTCCCTAGAGGAGGAGAGCCAGGGGTACTTAGTGGCAAAGGAAAAAGGTCAGGGTACAAAGTTGCGGCTGCTAACCCTTTGGTGACCCTTTTCAGTCCCCAGGGTCTTTTGATCCGTCCTCATTCTTGTGGGTATTGGGACCACGATCCGGCCGCGGCCGTTACTTCCTGCTGAGGTGGGAGTGAAGACTGGGGTTAGACAAGTGGAAATTTTGGGGTGGAAAGGAATGTTCTGCATTACTGGGATTTTTGTACTTTGGTCAATAGTTCCTGTACCATGTTGTGTCTAGGGTTTTAAGGGTACTAGAGAACAACAGGTAGCATGTTGTACTCATGGCTTGATTCCCTTGGACCAGTTCCCCCGAGTCAGAGTTTCAGGTCCGGCAGAGGCTCACTGGTCTGAGCCGGGTCCCTTTCGTCGACCTCCTCCCTGCTGACAGGGTGTAGGGAACCTGTGGATTCTTGTTATTCAAGTGTGAATCCATGGCTCAATTCCCTGTAGTTTCGGAGGAGTGGGGGGTCAACGGCACCTCGCAGGGTCTGACCTGTCCAGTGAGGCTGGAGCTGACCCTCTGGGCTCCCGCTCTTCAGGTCTTTAGTGACATCTTTAGTGACACCTTTGGATGTCACTAAGGGATTCAGGCAGCGTGAAGACACATCTGTGAGGTACATCAGCCTGCCGGAAGCAAACTCAGGCCCTGGATGTACCTGATAGTATCCAAATCGCTGGTGGGAGCCCCGCCAGCAACTCCCAGGTCATGAAAAGGACATAGAAAGTCTTCCATATAACATTCCACAGGGGCTTAAACCAAGCCCTCTTCTAGGGAACACTCTTTCCCAAAGCAGGGCAGATGGCACGGGTTGTTCCCAAGTGAAGTGGGTTTCTTGGCAGAGCTTTGCCAAAGTTCATTTTTTTCCCTTTTTTCCACTCTCTCGGTGTCTCCAGGAAGCGTGTGATTTCCACTGAATGCCCAAGGCCTTGGACGCTGTGGTTGTTATTCCATTGTCACTCTGAATTATTAGCGGCAGTCCAAACCTAGAAATGATCTTGCTTAAAAGGCATTTTGACAACTCCCATGGCCTTCTGTGAACAGCAGGGAGGAACCTCAACCCCACTGATAAAGGTGTCTGCAGATACAAGCAAACCCTGAGAATTACCCATTGTTCTTTGCATTCCGGGAAAGGCTGCTTGCTGGTCTTCCCCAGATTTGGGGCCTCTCAGTTGTATACCCTTGAGAACTTATGGGCACCCAGTCTTAGGATTGTTTTTAGCACAAGTGTTGCCTTTTGTAACATTTTGCTGAAATCGGAGCCCGCAGTATACTTCTGGATCCACTGGAGAGTGGCATCTTTCCCATAATGGGTGCTTCGAGGAATGTGGCTAATTATTTCTTTCATCAGATGCTCTAGGGTAAGGATTCATTCTATTTTCCAGCCAGTGTCAATGCCATCACAGTGTCCAAACCCCCACTCCTTACTTAACTAACTCCTCTTTGGTCTTCCAAGGGACGTTGGGGTTGATATGTAGTTAAGTCTATCTTTGGCACTAAAGCTCTTCCAGAGGGTCTTGGAGTCTTCGACGGGCTGCCAGCATGGTTCCCTTGGGCAGTCGGTCCACTTTGTGGCGTCTTCCGCAGCAGCGACGATAGCTGATGGGTCACCACTGCACCCAGCTCTTCCTTGTCTTTGACCCGTGAAACTGTCCCCATCCATGAACACGTCCACGTCTGGATGCTCCGATGGCAGCTTGTCCAGTCAGGAAGGCTGTGATCAGCTTGTTCAGCTATCCGTGTATCTCTGGTGATCTTTCTGAGTGTGCCCTTAGATCACTGGGCCACTTTTCTCTCATGTGTACCTCGGGTGGTCTAGCTTCGGTTTGCGGGGCTTCAGGGAAAAGCAGTTTTCATTCTCAGTGCTCCCAGTCAACACAGTGGGAGAAAACTGGAAACCTTAGTTTTGGAGAGTCAGGGTCAGACATTCAAGGAAACCAGAAGAATTCAGGACCCAGCCCAGGTGTATAGACAACCAACAAACCCTCAAAGACGGTTCATCGGAACTATGATCTTACATTTTCACAGGTGTGTTACTGGAACAATCTCTCTCTCTGAAACCACGCTCATTTCCACAAAAAGATAGCCAAATTAGGACACATTTGTTTGTAAAATTGTCCAGTTGAAGCTGGGCCTGTTTACACAAGCACCATCACAACGGTGATTGGTCATATAGGTGTTTGGTTTTTTCAATCTGCTTCGCTGGAACTTTTCGTAAGGAATGTCAGATTGAACTTTAAACAGCCTTGTCAGGCTAAAGAAGCCAAGCCAAATACTGGCCATCAGACTTTGCCTGCCATACCTATAGATGTGGGTGGCTCCCTCTCTTCTCGAGATCCCCCAAATACCCTGAGGTTCCTGAACCTGCCAGGAAGTGATAACCTTCCTTATTCACCTGGTAGGGCTGCTGGAAACTTTGTAAGCAAGGTACGAGGCAAGTTTTCCAAGGGGCTTCATTGGCTCGGCAAAGTCAAACTTAATTAGTTCCTTAAAGCTCTCTGATTGTAGCTGAGTCTAGGCATATCTCCCTCAACTATGACATTCCAGTCAAAGCCTTGGCAACATGACCAATGTTTCCAGTGGCGTCCTGTTGCAAGGAGAACGGATTCGTATCGAACTTCTGCAAATAAATACACTGCCGTGAAAATATGAGAATAATCCCTGAGAGTTTTGAATTCTGGTGGTACCAGGTAGGGAGAAAGGGATAAATGTTTCCTATCTGTTTATGAAGAAATTATTTACCAAACGTCTACCAAATGTCATAGGCAGCCTTAAATTTAGAAGAGCAAACATTAGAGGATCAGCAATGTTTACACAAGTGTCTGTTTGAAAGCAGTTTCCCCATTAGTTCTGGGAATTCTTACTAAGCTTAGCTTTATGATCCTGAAGGGATCAGAGAGCTGTATTTGTCAATGCAGTGCAGCTGGCAAGAGAGATTCTGTGACACACGATACTTCAGTAGTTAGTATTACAAGCGATGACGCTATACCAGGACATATCAAAACCTTAGGAATCTTATAAAATCTCTAGGACACTTAGAGCAATCACCCATACAACAAAGCCTAAGAAGGTTCCTCATCACTTATTTGATGATGCCTCCCATGTCATTTGACACACCAGGGAATAAGCCTAATTTGTCAAAAAGACTTCCATTCACAAGCTGGGTTTTTGGAAGTTGGTGAAATACCAGAAGGTTTCAAAACACATGCCTAAATAGGATTACAGATCGTTACAAAACAGGATACTTATTTAGTCCAGGATGGCAAGAAGAGATTCTCAAGGTAAATGCAGACAGCAAGGTAAATGGAGCTGTGAGCAAACCTTAGCTCTCTTAACACTGAGCAGATTCAACTTTCTTAAGTAAGCAAAGACCTAACAAAGACAAGACATAGAAACTTTGTTTTTCTAGGCAGATTAAAGATAAAGAAAAAACCTCTGTTGATAATTTAGACCCATCATCTAAGAAGCCTCTGTCACATTAACAGCGATAAAACCCAAATTCCAGTCTTATACTGCTGTACTTTGGATATTAAAACTCATTCGTTGCAACAAGATGAATTTTTAAAAAGACATGCAGTCCCTTCTTTCTTCCTCCATGTCACCTCCCCACGTTGATACATACTTATTTGGACAAGGACATCAAGGGCACTGCATGGGTCTGAGTTCTTGTGACGGGTGTTGGGATGTGCTGACCAGAATCTCCGGCAGGAACCAAGGTCTCCCAGCCATAGCAATGCTGCCTACAGCCTTCGACGCTCAGACATCATCAGGGATCGCCGTGACTGTAGACAGCGGCCTTGCCAAGGGCATCGCCCGCTGCCCAGGTGGTCAAATCCAAAGACGCTTACGAAGAGCCAGCCTCTTTCACCTAAGTTTGGATGCTTCCGAAGGGCAGTCCAACTTTCGGGACTGCTCAGAGATTCGGCTAAGGCTTCCGTTGAAGTGTCACTGCTCAACTTCTGCCTGACATCGTTCTCTGCCTCCCCCTTCTCTTCCCTGGGGGTCGATTGCTGCCCTCATAAACTTGTTTCTTACATGCAAACTCCAGAATCTCGGTCTTGACCATGCATAGCATTTCTTTCGAAAGATTCCCTTCTCACAAACCTTCTGCAATTTTCCCTTTCGCATTCCTTCAGATTTTGTCCTACGTTTTCCCCTCTTTTTTTTTTTTTAATTTTGATTGAGAGAGAGAGAGCACAAGCGGGGGAGGGGGGGGAGAGAGAGACACAGAGAGACACAGAGAGAGAGAGAGAATCTCAAGCAGGCTCCACTTGGAGCCTGACACGGGGCTCAATCCCACAACTCTGGGATTATGACTTGCGCAGAGGTCAGGAGTGGGATGCTCAACAGACTGAGCCACCCAGGTACCCCAAGTTTTCCCTCTTTGAATAACCAGTCTCACTTTCATTAAATACAGAATTTTTCCCTTATTTTTTCAAGTAGCCTTAATTACATTTATTAAAATTATTTACATCTGTCTGTCTGTCCTTCGCTTGCCCATAAAGCTTCAGAAGCCATTGGACAGCACTCTAACGTCTTTTTCTTTTCCATCACATTTTGTGACAGTCACAACGCCAACAGCTGGTTTGACTTACAGTAAACACAAGCAGAGTGAAACTATCATATTTAATGTTGGCAATTCTAAAGACTTATGTCCATTTTAACTAAACAAACAACGTTACATTAGCTTTCATACCAAATATTATCCAAGATCACTTGAACCTGAAAGACACCTGGGGTTAGTTTCTATCTTTCTGAGTTTTTAGAACACCAGTTCTTTTTTTCTTTTAATTTTTTTAATGTTTATTTACTTTTGAGAGAGAGACAGACAGACAGAGAGAGACAGAGCGTGAATGGGGGAGGATTAGAGAGAGAGGGAGACACAGAATCTCAAGCAGGCTCCAGGCTCTGAGCCCTCAGCACAGAGCCCTATGTGGGGCACGAACCCACAGACCACAAGATCATGACCTGAGCTGAAGTCAGACGCTTAACCGACCGAGCCACCCAGGCGCCCCTAGAACACCCAGTTCTTACAAGCACTTGCCTTCAAACCAGCTAAGTAGAGCACTTTTACAAATTAATTTTCACAACCACCACCCGGAGGTACAGAAACGATCTCACATTTACAACATACATAGACATACGTACCATTCCACAAACAGGGTGCAAGCAAAACCTTAAAGGCCCAGTTTCCTAATATCTCCCTTTTACAAAACACAGCTAAGTGCAAGATGGTCTTACCATTTATGGATCCCTTCATCGGTCGTCTTTCTCAGGAGTCTGATGAATATTGTGGTGGAGCAGAGTTGCCAAAAACAAACGATGGCCTCGTTTGGGAGACTCCAGCCCATAGGGCTGGATGTGCAGATAGATTGTCCTTTCCCAGCGTCCAACGAGGACATGGCTTTGTTGTATTCAAAGATGCCCAAAGCAGTCAAAGCAGCTGACAGACCAATTGAAGCCCAGGTTACCTCCGTGAATTTTCCCCTCCCCAACCCCACCCCCTGCCCCTGCTTCAGCTGTGTCCAGTCTGCGGTGTGGCCCATCCGTTGTGGACGGAGGCTCTCAGAAGAGGTCCATAGATGTTCAGCCTGATTCTGGAGACACTACTGGTCCTCTCTTTCCACAGACAAGAGAAAGGTCTCTTTTGTCGCTGAGAAAATAACTCATCTGGCTGGATATTTTAGAAAACTCCTCTGGTGACTGTCTGGAAGGTGGCCCAGAGATATTTAGGGTGCATCAAAGCAATGCCGGCCTGATAGAATTAGTTAGGAAGTGTTTCTTTCTCCTGAATTTTTTGGAAGAGTTTGAGAAGGTTGGTGTCAATTCTTCCAATGTTTGGTAGAATTCACCAGTGAGGCTGTCAGATCCGGGGCTTTTTTTTGTCAAGTGGTCTTCGATTACAGCCTCAATCTCCTCCCTAGTTATGTACGAATCTCTTCCGATTTTCTCTTTCTTTGTGATTTAGTCTTGGTAGGTTTTCTAGGTCTAGAGATTTGTCCATTGTATCTGGATTCTCCAATGAGCTGGAATACACTTGTTGATAGCACTCTAACCCTTTCTACGTTTGTAAGGAGTCAGTGGCAATGCAGTCATTGAGTCTTCTCTGCCTGCACCGGCAATCCGGCTAGCAGTTTGGTGTTTTCAAAGGACCAGCTCTTGGGTCCATTGATTTTCTCTTTCGTTTTTCTAGCCTCTGTTTCATTTATCTCCGCTCTAATCTTTATTATTTCCTTCCCTTTGCTACCTTTGGCTTTTTCTAGTTTCTTAAGTTGCACGTCTATGGTGTTGATTTAAGATCTGTCTTGATGTTTACTGTGAGCGTTTACAGCTATAAATTTCCCCCCCTCACCACTGCTTTGTTGTTTTCCAGGAGTTTTGACGCGTCGTGTTTCATTTCCCTTCACCTCTACATATTTTTGCATTCCACTGTGATTTCTTCCTCGACACATTGGTTCTTTGAGAGTGTGTTTTCAGTTTTCACAGCTTTTTAAATTTTCCACTCTTCCCTCTGTTACCGATTTCTGACTTCATCTTCTTGTGGTTGGAAAAGATACTTTGTATGATATCTATCTTGTAAAATCTACTGAGACTTAACTTGTGACCTAATGCAAAGACTGTCTCAGAGAAGGTCCCGCGTGCCGTTATTGTTGGGTGAGGTCCCGTGCCCATCTGTTAGATCTGGTTGGGCTATCGTGTTCTTCAAATCCTCTGTGTCCTTACTTACCTTCTGTCTGGTTGTTCTGTCCATTATTGACAGTGGGGTATTGAAGGCTCCAACGATTATTATAGAACTATTTTTCCCTTCAGTTCTGTCGATAATGGCCTCTCATTATGTGTGTAAATGTTTATCATTTTTTCTTCTTGCTGTACTGAACCTCTTAATTCATATAAAATGTCCTTCTTTGTCTCTTGTAACATTTTCTGATTTAATGTCTGTTTTGTCTGGTATTATTACAGCCACTCCACCCTTTCTTTTGGTTACTATTTGCATGGATTATCTTTTTCCTTCCTTTCATGTTCAATTTTTTTGTGTCTTTGGATCTGAGTCCCTTGTAGGTAACAGATAGTTGGATCCTATGTTTTTATCCATTTCACTAATCTGTTTAATCTGCTTACATTTAAAGTCATTACTGATAAGGAAGGAATTCCTTCTGTGGTTTGCTCTTTGTTTTCTATATGCCTTAATTGCTTTCTGTCTCAAATTTTCTGCATGACTATCTTCTTTTGCATTTAGTTGATTTTTTTTTGTAGTGAAACATTTTAATTCCCTTCTCATTTCCTTTTGTGTATGTTCTGTGGCGTGTGTGTGTGTGTGTGTGTGTGTGTGTGGTTGTGTGTGGTTACCATGGGATTGCTTTTAACATCCTAAAGTTACAACATTGTAATGTCAATTTATACCAGCTTAACCTCAATAACACATGAAAACTCAGCTACTTTACAGCCCTGACCCCACCTTCTTTCAGTTGTTAATGTCACAAAATTACATCTTTATGCATCTTGTGTCCAAAAGCATAGATGAATAATTAGGTTTTTAAATATATCAGTCTCTTAACATAGAGAACAAAAAGTAGAGCTACAGACCAAAGTCATAACAGTACTAGCGTACATAATTGTCTGTCTATTTACTTTTACTGGAGATTATTTCTTCAGAAGGCTTTGAGTTACTTGTTCAGTGCCCTTTCATTTTAACCTGAAGGATCCCCTTCACTGCAGGGCCGGTCTAGTCATCAGGGCAAGGCTTTCAGCTTTGGTTGATCCGGGAATGTCTTCATTTCTTCCTCATTTTTGAAGGACAGTTTTCCCAAATGTAGGATTCTTGGTTGACAGCTTTTTTCCTTCAATGCTTTAAACACATCAACCCATGCCTTCTAGCCTCCAAGGTTTCTGAAGAGAAATCTCCTCACAACCTTATCAGTGAAAATATGATGAAAAACAATCTTCCTCTGAGCTTTATAGATGTTAATAATGAGCCTTATCGTGTTTTACACAACACAACATTTCCTGATACGTTGTAGCTCCATTTTGAGACCAGGAACTGCGTATTTTAAGTGTAGACATTACGAGGTCTATACAAGCCAAAATTACAGTTTTCTAAACTTGAAGTGAAAAGGCCACTGAACCATCTTATAGATTTTGATTTCTAACAAAGTAAATATCAATCTTGAAAAGCCCACACAAACAAACAAAAAGCCCATTGGGGGTCTTTTTTTTTTTTATTGAGTAAAGGGGTTTTGGGAATAAAAAGTGAGGAAACCACTGTGGTCTCAGACATCCCCAGCCATGTGATTGCATAATTGGCCCATTTCTTGCTGTGCCCTCACAAAGCCCCATGGTGAAGTCATGGCAAGACCTGTCTATGTAAGACCCTGGCTCGGCTGGGTGTTTGGTCTTTACAGCCCAGGAAGCTTTGGTGACCTTTCGGCCTCTGACCCTAGCTAGTTTGATTTCGACTTCTCTTTTTTTCATTTTGTTTTATTTATTTTTTTTATTTTCACTTTTCTTTTTTCTCTACTCCTTTTCTCTCCCAATTTTTTTTGCCTTTTTCTGTTTTTAATTTTTTTTCTTTTTTTCTCCTTTTTTAGTTTTTCTTTTTCCTCAATTTTTCTTCGTTCTTTCCTCCTCCCTTCATTTTCTTTGTGTGTGTGTGTGTGTGTGTGTGTGTGCACGTGTGTGTTTTTCATTTGTTTTTTTGTGTTAGTGTTTTAGTACAGTTAGTATAGTTCATATTGTTAGTATAGTTCATACTGTTAGTATAGTTCATAAGCATAGCATTGTTAGTAGTGGCAAATTTTGTAGGTTGGTATTGTTGGTTAGCATAGTCCGTGTAATTAGCATTATTTAGCGTTAGTATAGTTAGTAGGTCACCATGCTTCAGGGGCGCAAGGCCATTATCCGCTGGTGAGGAGGACATCTGTATTTACGAGATCCCCGAGACCACCAGTGAGGACAGCGTCCCCCCCAGGAAGCAGTCTGATGTGATGTTCATCAGGAAAACCCAGAAGGACCCCGCTGGCCTCCAGGGACTTTGTTGTGAAGCCCAGAATATGAAGACCTCAAGTCACCCAAGTATTGTCAAGTCACTCGAGGTGATCAACACCAAGGAAATGTTATGTCCTCCTTTCAGAATACGTAAGCAGAGACAACATGTGTGACAATTTTACGCACCGTGGCCAAGTGATGGAGGAGGTTCCAGACAAATTCTGCCAGCTGTTATCAGTGGTGGAGTACTGCCACCAACAAGGTATGATAGGCGGGTATCTGAAGCTAGAGACACTGCTTTTTGACAAGAAGCTGAAGGTAAAACACACGGGGGTTGGACTGAGCATCCAGTTTGCTGGCTACAAACTCAACACTTTCTGGGACAGCCCCCCTTATTCTGCCCTGCGACTCTTCCTGCAGCAAAGGGAGGACAACCCTTCTGCAAACGCTTGGAACCTGGGGGTGGTTTGGTACTGCTTGGCCACCGGGTTGGAGCCGTTTGAGGGGGAAGTCTTCTGGGACGCGGAACGAAATATCGAAAAACAGGGAACACAGTGCTCTGATTTTTCATGTCCCTGGAGAGTGAAAACATGTGGTACACGTTGACAACTATCCAGCCCACGATCAGCACACCAACCACAGTCCGCTCCTGGAGCTCCATCGCAACCTGTTCCAGCACAGGCCTGTCCTCAGAGCGGAGTAGTCTGACCTCTGAAGGGAACAGCATAGGGACCACGATTAGCGGGCCCAGATGCAACTCACCAGCCACAAACTCCGACACCAGCAGTGAATACAGGCAGCCAGGGAGGATGTCCCTAGAGCCAAAAAATCAGGTTCTCAAACCTCTTGATAAATTAAAAAATGTATTCAAAAAGAACAATAAAATACAACCCCAAAAAAATGCAAATAAATGAGAGCCATAAGAGAGCCACGTGTCCGTGCCTTTATTTTATTTTGTTTTTTAACTTTAAAGGAACTTAAATGTTTGTTTTGAAAGAGAAGAGACAGTGCGAGTGGGGGAGGGACAGAGAGAGAACCCCAAGTCTACTCTGTGCTATCAGCTCGGAGCCCGACGCAGGGCTCCAGCTCACAAAACAGATGGTGACCTGAGCAAGACCAAGAGTGGGACGCTTGAGCCACTGAGGCCCACCCAGGAGCCCCGTCCCTGCTTTTTAAGTGCAGGGAACGATGCTGAGCTCCAGGAAGCCCGGGGACATGGCACAGGAGATTGGCCAGGACGACGGGTGGGACCAGATCCAGAACAGCTTCACAGGCTAGAGGAGTGTCGGTGGGATAGTGACCTGCTGGATTTGGAGTTGTAGGACGCACAAGGTGGAGGTGAAGTTTTTGGAGTGATGGGGGGTTCGTGGGTCTGGAGCCGATGGCCAAGGAAGAATTCGTGAAGAAGTCTTTGGTGCAAAAAGGTGATTTTATTAAATCACGGGGACAGGTCCCATGGGCAGGGAGAGCTGCACTGGCGTCGTGACGGGTAGCTCATTATATACCCTCAGGTTGGGAGGGCGGTTAGGGAGAGAGCCAGAATTCCTTGGAGACTTACTCTAGGACTCAAGGTTCCAGGACCTTGAGGGGCTAGCTGTTGCCAGGAAAATGCCATTTCTTGCTGTTTAATGAAACCTCAGCCATGAGACCCATTAGATGGATCTGGGCAGGCCATAAGCGTGGAGGATGATTGCCAGCATATATGTTGTGGGGGGTTGAGATGAAGTAGATTTGTCATTATTTGTCATAATGGCGTGTGGGCAGCAGGGGCCCCGGGGGGTGGGTCACAATGGGGTGTGGGGCAGCGGGGGCCCCCGGGGATGGGTCACAATGGCGTGTGGGCAGCGGGGGCCCCGGGGGTGGGTCACCAATGGCGTGTGGGCAAAGGGAGCCCCGGGTCCCCTTCCAGGGACTGCCCAACTGGTGGGGAAGGAATGAGCTTGGGTGGAAACACTCTGGATATCACCCTCTCTTTCCTGTGCACCCACTGGGGACCAGACCTCATCAGCCAGTGGATGTCCCAGCTCTCCCTACCCCACCCTCCCCCCCCTGCTGTCCCCCTCCTCCCTTCTGCCCTGGGTCCAGACTCACCCTGCTGTCACTGGCCACAGGTGCAGGGTCCATCATGGCCCCCTTCCCTTCATGTCTCACTTTGGCCACCTCCAGAAGCTGACTTGGATGACCACGCATAGCAGGCTCTTTTTGCCCAGATGTTGGGTCAACAGTAATCCACTTATCTCACTGGAAAGTCTTAAGACACCACATAAAACCAAATCATGGCTCTGTGTGCCCTCTGTATACATGACAGAGAACCCCAATATAACAGACTGGTGAGGAAGGAGGTGGGGTGAGATCAGAGGGTCCCTAGTAATGGCCCCCGAGTTGTAACTACTGAGGGGCTTGTCACCTCTGCGTGCCCCAGGAGATTCACTCCTCTCTCCCCCTTCGTCCCCAACCAGAAACACTCCAGATTTGTGCCAGCAGAGACTGGTTGTCTGTACTGTGTTTTAAAGGACAAGGAGTGCGTAATTCACTCGTTTATTCACTCAACAAACACGTTTACATGATGGTATATATGGTGGAGGTTCCATGGGGCACAGGACCCAGTTCCTGCCCTTCAGAGCTGAGGCCACTGGGAATAGGTAAGGGAGTGTGGAGTGCAGTTCCAGAATCAGGTTCAGATCGCAACTCTACCACTGACTCGCCATGTGACCTTGGGGAAGTCACTTAACCTCTCGGGGCCTCAGTCTTCCCACCTATAAAATGCATACACTAGTGATGCCTGCCTCGAGGACAGCTGTGAAATTGAAATAAGGTCATTTAGAGAAGCTCTGGGAACACTGCCCAGGGCAAAGTGCGGCAAGTATTTACTGCTCATTTAGCGGCCATTACTGAGCACCTACTATGTGCCAGGCACCAGGGATGCAGCAGTGATGGAGACACTGATGGGGTGCTAGGCCCCGGAGGGGTAGAGAGGTGAGCAGTGCGGAATACCCAGGAGACCCCAGGTGTGGGAAAGCAGAGGCTCCTGGGGATCACACTCCCTCCACCTTTTCCTGCCCTGAACCTACAGCTGCTGGCCCCTCCTGCTCACCTGCCAGCCAGACCCCATTGTCCTGTGGCATCTGGGGAGCGCTTTGGCCAATTGCCTGCCTCAAAGGTGCACTTGTCCTAGCTCTTGACAGCTGGGGGACCTCAGGACACTGCCTTGGCCTCTCATCACCTGCTTTCTTTCTGTGAGGGAGGACCCAGCCCCTTCCACGGTGGTTCAGCAAGGAGCAGGGGACAGAGTGGATGGCATCCAGCCAGCAGGGTCAGCTCCTGCGGTGACCGGAAAGCAGCTGGTCAGCTTTAAACACACCTGCAGCTCCCCTGTGGCTCGCGGAGCCTCGTGGTCTGTGGTCTGCAGAGGCGGCCCAGGGCAGGTGATGTATCTGTGCCCCAGGTGTGGTGGAGGGGGGTTAATTAAAAAGGTGGCTGGGAGGTGAATTTCTGGAAACACAAATTGGAAACCAGTGGAAGCTATTGATCTGCCTAATGGGAAGCCAATGGTTTCTGAGCGTGCGTGCAGACAGCTCCGGCACAGGCAGGTGGCAGGAATCGATGTGGCCCCTTCCCCGAGCTGATCGGCCCCAGGTGCACTGGGAACATGGGTCGGGGAAGGGCCGAAGAGGTGCCCACAGCCTCCCGGTTGGGCCCTGGGGTACTGATTCTGGCTCAGAGCTGGGGAGCCTGCTGCATTTCTGCTTGGGGTCCTCATCAGAGGAACTCCTATCCTGCCTCAGTTTCCTCATCTGGAAACTCCCGACCCCTGGTATTATTGTCAGGTTAAGTGGGTTGTGAAAAATACCGTCCTCAGTGCTGGGTACATGGTAGTAAAATACCCTGGCCCACGTCTCAGCCCTCCTGGAGCTCACACTCTAGTGGGTGCGACACACAATGAGCAGATACAGTTTCAAGGGAGAACTGCCTGTGCAAAGGCCTTGAGGGGGGAGGACCCGGTGGCCTGCAGTTGGCAACAGTAGCCTGTGATGTGAATAGACATCACCGTGGCAATCCACAAATACCCCCCAAATTTCAGATCCCCACACCCCCAGGGGACTGCGGCACCATTGCGGAGAACAAGTGATGTGGATCTGCCCGTTTCCTTTTCACGGAGTCCCTGCGGCATACACGTAATTTTATGCCCGTTACACAGATAAACAAAGTAGAGCTCAGAGACGCTTGGCCAGGGCTGAAGGCCACACAGCTAGGAAACCGAGCCTCCAGTGCAGTGCTTTGCCACAGCTCATGGAGCGGGCGTGGCTGTATTCCTTTGGTGTCCCCGCACTATCACAGCAGGGCTGGGCCCAGGGCCTGGCTCACCAGCTCCAGCCCATCTTGTGCTGCGCTGCTCTAGAATGTAGGCAGGTGACTGTTCACACTGCCCCTGGTGAGTGGATGCCATTGAGGCGTGGGCAGACTTTATCAAGCTCCGGCTGGTGCCTGGGCTCCTGTCTCACCGCACCCCCTCCTTCCCTCCCTAGACCAGAGTCATTTTGAAAGCACTTACTCGTGAAATGCTCTCTCATGATTTGGGTGGGGAAGATGGCCAGTGTTAGTCTGCTTATTGATCGCTGGACTTTATAAGGGTTTATCTCTGAAAACAATAAAACTGAAAGATGGCCTCTAAATTTATATCTCCAGCCTATATCTCCACCGCCTCCTCCCCCCCCCCCCGCCAATTCCAGGCTTTTTAGCACCAGTGGCCCTTCAGGCATCACACTGTCCATCCACCCAAGGGCCTCCTGGGTCTCCGTTTCCTTTCTACTGTCTCAGTAGGGGGAACTTTTATAAGCACAAACCACATCATGTTGCTGGTTTGGAACACCCGATGCTTTGCACTTTGCCCAAAATCTAGATTCCCCATCACACCTGCCCCGCCTCCCCCTCTACCTCCCCTGAAGGGGCACTCCCCTTCAGACACTCCGTTCCCCTTGCAGCTCATCAAGTACACAGGGTGTTCTCTGGCCTCAGGGACTTTGCACTGGCCACTCCCTGTCTGAACCACTAGTATCCCAGGTCTTTGCATGACTGGTGCCTTGTCACTATCCAGGTCTCAGCTCACAGGTCACCTCCTTGGGAAACACTCCCGGACCATCCCCAGACACCTTCACGGTGCATAGTGCCCTCTCCAAGTTTTGAGTGTGCACCTGTGCACAAGCTTCCCGTCTATCCCTACCCCCATGGTAGCAGGAACTGTCTTTCCTACTTACCGCCCAATCCCCAGGGCCTAGGCCAGGGTTCGGTAAACATTTGTACAATTAATCAATGAACAGAGTGTGAGGCTTTGCAAAAATTCAGCCAGAGACACAACCTGACTTGGCCCGGAATTCTGGGCTTTGCTGGATTTACCCACACTTGGTGGCATTGTGCTGGGTCTGCCCGCCACCCCCTCCACCAGTCCCAAACCACTGACCTGAGGATAGGTAACCCTGTGGTGTCCTCAGCCCCTGGCTCTGTCCCAGCTCAGAGGGCGGGCCTCAAGTGGATGTCCTGGAGGCCGGTCTGCACTGAAAGTCCAAGCCCTCTGTGTGTGTTGAGGGGAAATGCCTCACCCTGGACTGCCAACCCCAGCAGAGGAAACCACCCCAACACCCAAGGGGTTAGGACTTGAGGATGAAGTTTCACCAGGCAGTTGAGGAGAGAGGGAAGAGTGTCCTGGGCAGAGGGAACAGTGTGTGCGAAGGCCTAGATGTAGGAAGAGCCTGGTATAAAGACAGAAGAGGAAAGAGCCAGCCAAACCTCATTTTGGAAGGAGGACTATGGTCTTCATCTGTCTCATTTGATCTCCCCCACCACTCTATGCTAAGGAGGAGTCGGTGGAGCTTCACTCAAGGTCATGGGGAAGTCTTTTCCCATGGCCCCTTGTACCAGCCTCCTCCCTGCCCTCCCTGTTCCTGCCCTTGCCACCCTGCTATCTGTTCTCAGCACAAAGCCAGAGGGGCCCTTCCCAAAGCTCCCACCTTAGAGTAAAGGCCAAGGCTATCCAAAGCCTGCACCAGCCAGTCCTCTGACCACCCCTCCTCCACTGTCCCCATCACTCCCTCTGCACCAGCACAGCGGCCTCCTCGCTGATCCTGGAACACACCAGACACACTCCTACCTCACTCAGGGCCTTTGCACGTGCTGAGCCCTCTGCCCAGAACCACCTCCTTCATTGCTGGTTCTGCTTTTATAGGGAGACAAGGTGAATTGGGCACGAACAGGGAGCACTTTGAGGTTGAGGGGGCTTTCCTGGTATCTAAAGCTGCCCCAAGGGAGACCTTTTGGGGAACACTGATGGCTAATTTTCCTAAAACTTAGGGCCAAGAAGCCCTCCCAGAGCTGGAGCCCCAGGGTGATCTGGGAGAAGTCCCATTTACCTTGGCCTGCTTCATTCCTGTAAATACTGACTTTGGCTTCCCAAAAGATCGAGCTCTGCCAGTGATGTGACTTAAGCGGGGCCTCTAAGGGCTACGGATGCCTGGGCCAGCACTCAGGCACAGAATGGCCACTACCCATAAGCCCCACCTGGTGCCGCCTCCGCTCTTTCTGAACAGAGGACGGTAGTGACCTCCGTGACCACCTGAGGGACCTGAGCCTGAAAAGCATTTGTCTCACTGGCTCTGAGACGATGCAAGTCTTAGTGGTATTAAAACGTCAGATTCTCATGAAATGCCATCCAGCACACCTGAAGTGGCATCCCCTCCCTCCCACCCCACCGAGTACTTATCAGCACCCCCAGGCCGGCGGAGTCCTGACACGCCCACGTGCCCAACTCTGGCATCAACTTCCCCAGGTGGCAGACACAGGCAGCCTAGTCCAGCTGCACCCATTCCTGGACCTGAAACTCCACTCAGGTCTCTGCTCAAGTGTCGCCTCCTAACCCCCCTCCCCCATCTTATCCCAGTTCCTTCTCCTTCAGGGCACTGTTGGCTACCTGACATGTGACATAGTCATTGTGCAACAGCTTCGTCGTTGTAGGTAATTTACATACTAGAAAACTCACCCGCTTAAAGCATGCAAGGCAACGGTTTTAGTATATTCAGAGTTGTGCAACCATCACCACTGTCTAATTTTGTGATGTTTGCATCACCCATAAACCTATACCCATTAATAGTCATTCCCCGTTATTACCCCATCTTCCAAGCCCCTGGCAACCACTTACCCATTTTCCTGTCTCTGTGGACTCGCCTGTCCTGAATATTCCTATAAACGGGACCATGCACTCTGTGGTCTTTTGTGACCGACTTCGTTCATGGAGCAAAGTGTTATTTCTAATCATCCATTTCCCCCTACCTCAGGGCCTTTGCACTGCTGCTCCCTTTGCTGTGAATGTTCTTCCTCAGATACCTCTGCGGCTCCTTCTTTCACTCCCCTCCTCAGCAAGGGTTTCCCCAACCCCTATTTAAATGGGTAATTCTCGCCCTCTTCCTGGCCCTTCCAACCTTACCAGCTTTGCTTTTCCTTCAGAGATCTTAGCTTCCCCCCACTCCCCGACATCGCTGCACTTCCCTATGATTCTGTTATCAGCCTCCCCAAAAGTCAGGGACCTTGTCTCGCTCACTGCTCAGTGCCCCCAAAAATGGCTGCATGTAATAGCTGCTCTGTGTTGGTTGAATGAAGAAATTCCAGGATCTTCTGGGATCCTTTTAACCTTATTCAGAGCCCAGCCTAGGGTCTGGTGAGGCCATGAGCCACCTGGGGGCTGGCATGCATCAGGAGCGCTATCACCCTGGGATGCTCAGTTTCTGCCTCTAGATGCTGCCACAGTGCTCAGGGTTCCAGGGGCCTAGCTCAGCAAGGGCCTTAAGTGTCCGAGGCCTTCGGTGCCCACGAAGGGCAGCTGGGCATCTCCCACAGTGCCATGGAGCTGGCCATGAGGACAAGGTCTGCAAGCAGGGCTCAGTCCTCAGCCTTCCCCGGTGACAAATGGCTGATAATTAATGTTGGTCCCGCACGTTATTGATCAATTTAAAGTCGGAGTGTGGGCAGCCAGAAGCGATTCTGAGGGAAAAAAATGTTCAGCCCCACATCCTCCTCATTCCTTACTCATCAATCACCAATTTTGCAGGCAGCTTATTAAAATGTAGAGAAAAGCGTGGCGCGTGCTGGAGAAATAAAAATCCCTTAAAGGCCCAGAGATTGGTTTATCAGCGTTTTGCAGATGCAGAGGCAAAGGGTGGGGAGAGGGGTGTCAGGAATGGCAGAGCTGAGGGGCCAGGCCCCATTTCACAGAGGGAGGGGCTGAGGCCAGATCCTCAAAGGTGAAGGGCAATGGTGTGAAATCCAGAAGGGTTCATGCCAGCCCAGGATCCATGGCCAGAGGATCGAGCCCCCAGCCCAGGAGGGGTGTGGAAGGGGGGGGGAGGGGGCTGGAGCTTGCATAACATGCCAGCAGGACAGAAGGAAGATCCCATGTGGAGGACTTAGTGACCGAGGACAGCGGATCTAGGTCCAAATGCAGGGCAGGGGAAGACCATTGCTTTGGAGTTAGGTAGATCTGGATTCAAACCCCCAGCTCTTCTCCCGACCAGTGGTATTAGCGGGTAAGTCACTTTCTGTCTTGGAGCCTCAACTTCCTCCTGAGCCAGGAGAAAAAACCAGACCACTCTCAAAGGTTTTGCAAGCATGGAAGGAGACCACGTATACGAAGGTCTGGGAGACTTTAGGCAGAGAATAGATGCTCAGTAAATGAGAACTATCTCTGAAGGCCCAGAACTGGTCACAGACCACAGCTGGTGTTTCTTCCGTGTCTCCGGAGGGCATGAGGATGTATTTTGAGTCTAGAGCCAAGCAGGTTTGCCCTCTGCTAGGACAGTCTTTCCAAGTACCAGAAGTCTGCTATGCTTTTGCTTGTCCTGTTTCTTTTCTGGGAGTGTGCTTTCTTGTCTCCTTCCCCTAGGGAACTCTTACGCATCCTTCAAAACCTAGCTCATACGGCACCTCCTCTGTGCTGCCTTCCCAGTACTGTCAGTTGCTTGACTTCTGTGTTCCAAACATACTGGATTCTTGCGAGATTGTGAATCCCTTGTGGGAAGGGCCTTGCTTTGTGCTGCCTCAGGCGGTGACATAATACCTTTAATTGGATGAATAACTAAAGGGATGAGCAAAATAAATGAATGGCCATTTACCCCTTCCCTGATGTCACTTAGAGGCCTGTCCCTCGCCATCCTTTGCCTCCATGACTGTGAACTTCTCAAAGAGCCAGAGCCTGGTCTAAGGGTTTTGCCTTTGTCTGTCTCCCACTGGCCAGGTCCGTTCTTGATACATACTAGCTACTCAAAAGATGTCAGAATGACCGAGAGGGAAAAGAGGAGACGGGAAAGCTGAGCCCATGTTTAGTAAGCACCTACTAAGAGTCAAGGGTGGTGCTGAGCATTTTTACCTGTATGATCCTTTTTTTAGCGTCATACCAAGCTCATGGTGCAGATGTGGGTACTGGGGCAGAAGGACCCAGATATGTGCAGGAGCCAGAATTTAAACCACAGAGTCTGAATGACCCTTGAGAGCTGTTGCCATTTCATGATGATGCCTTCCAAAGCGTTCATGCATGCATGAGTGACTTAATGAGTACACAGATAAATGAATGAATTACAGAGTTCTCAGGAGAAGCCTGCTGCCTCCTTCCTCTCTCACGCCAGTCCCTCTGCCTCCTGCCCAGGCCTTTTTCCGGTACAGCTGGGTCAGCGCTTTTATTTGGGGCTGTAGAATGAGACCTGGCCCGCCCCATGCCTTTGCAGGACTCCTACCTCCCTGCAGATTTTCCTGTGCGCCCGCCCCCCTCCTACACCCCACCTTTCCTTGCTCTGCAGCTGCTGGCCCTTCCTGCTCCCCTGCCAATCAGACCCCCATTGTCCTGCCACATCTGGACTGCTCTGCAAATTGCCAGCCCCGAAAGTCTCACTCAGCATTCTCTGCAAGAAGACGCCCAGGCTTCATTCAGAAACACGCGTTCCTAAAAGGCTGGTGATTGTGTCCTCAGCATCCCCATTAGGGCCTACCTGGAGACTTTGAGAGGCAGAAAAAGCCCCAGATGGCTGGGGAAGGAGGGGTGACGGAGCAGGAATGGAGCTTGGCCTCTGGGAAGTGCAGGGCATGCATTACAATATCCTTTGCTCCATCAGCCGGCCGCCAAAGCCTGTGTTCCTGCCTCTCGAGAGGTAGTGTCTCCCTAATAGGGCTGCAAGGATGTCGGCGGGGAAGGCTGTTAACACCCCGAGGGCTGGACCTGCCCCGGGGTTCTGGTTCAAGAAGCCTGGGGTGGACATTTGATGCTTTGGTTAGGGGAACCATGAGGAGGCTTCAGGAAGGGCGAGACCCTGCCCAGCTGGGCTCGCCTCTGGGGAAGGCAGTGACCATCTGGACCGGGTCACACGCAGCCCAGGGGAACCAAGGGACAGGGATGGTGGCAGTCTCTGGCTCATTTGCCTGTGCAGTAAGCCTAGAGCAAGGTGAGGAAGAGGGAGGGTGCTCAGAGAGCAAGATCTGACTGGTGCCAGCTCACTGATGACCATGGTCACTACCATGGTGAAACAGCAGCAGTGGCCCCTCTGAACCCCTACCGTGCGCCAAGTACAGAACACCTACCTCGCTTAGGTTCTGATTTTGACATCAGTGAAGTCTTTGTTTGTGAATAATCTGAATGTGCCCCTCTGCTTTCTGGGGAGGTAATGATTGAACTGAACTCCCACCCTCCCTGAATTTCCAGTAGAAGCCCAGAGAGGGCATGCACTCTACCCCAGGTCACACAGCTTAGCAGGTGCAGGACTCACTGAGAGAAGGCCCTCGCGAACATGTGGTTTGCTGGAATCCAGTTGGCCTGGGTTTGGCTCCTGGGCCCCTCTGTTCAGCCGTGTGGTGAGAGACAGACCCCGAGCTTCACTGTCCTCAGTTTCTACTTCTGTACTATGGGCCTGAGGAGAAGACAGAGGCTGCTGTGACCACTCACGCTCAACCCCCCATCAGTGGACGTGGCTGCTTTCTCTGCCACCACCTCCTTATGGCAAACCTGAGAGATGAGGAGCCTGAGGGTCAGGGTGAGGCGGTCCCCAGGGTCACACAGTGCAGTCCCCTCCTGAGACATCGCTTCTCCTCTGGAAGCTGCTTTTAGAGGCTCGTGGCCTCCTGGGAGACCGTGTGCAGGCTGTGCTCACCCTGAACCTGGTATCAGAGCCGGGGTGAAAGGATCTTCCTGAGCACAGGCAGGGGCAGGGCCAGGCCTATAAGCTCCTCACAGGGCTTTGTGGGAGGCAGGACTCAAAATGCCTTGGATTAAAATACATAAGAAAAACGGACAGTGGAAATTGATAAATGCGAAATTAGTGTCCTCACGGTAGGATATGGGCAGCTGACCCCAGGCACAGCGCGGGCCCACCTCCCTGGGCTCTCAGATCTCAGAGCTGCCGAGGAACACCGTGTGACTTAGGACCTGGGTGGAGGTCACTGAGAAGTGACAGTATCTGAGTGGGACCTTCAAGTCTGACTTAGTGCATGGGTGAGGCCACTGAGGGGTGACTTTGGACCTGGGTGGGGCTAAAACAATCCCACGCACGGAGATGTTGCCAAAAGGATCCAATCTAGAAACAAGATGCTAGGGACTGGTGTGGGTGTGGAGGTGGTGAGTGGTTTCATGGGCAGGCCTGGGAGGGACCCAGGTCTGTTGGGCCTCTCTGGACCTCCTTGAGTCCCAGAGGTTTGGGGTTTTGCCAGCAACTCTTTCCAGGACTGTGTGGCAGCCACATTCTGCCCTCTGCTAGGACATCGTAGTATTACACCCCATGACATTGGGCTTGGGGCAACACCAGGGCTTCCCTGAGAACTTCATGGGGACATCCCTGGGATCCAGAGTCCTCAGGGCTGGCAGAGCCTCCCAAGGCCTTCTTCTGCCCCTGATAGACCCTTGCTTTCTTAGTCACGGAGACGGGGAACTCACTCCTTTTTGCAGTCAGCTTCAACCCTGCACAGCGCGGATCAGCTTGGCCCAGAAGGCGTTGCAGTTGGCTCCCTCCTGGTGTCATCTCTGCTCTCTGGGTTTCAGGACTGCCTGTAGAGCCTGGGGGTGCTGAGCTTCCCTCCACCAGGCTGCCCTGCTCCAGACCGGGCTGTCTGGTTCCTCCAGGCCCTGCCCACCCTAGCCCTACACAAGCTGCCTTATGCCTGCTCATCTTCCATGGGGAGCTCCAGACCAAAGAGACCTGGGCAGGAGCTCCAAACAGCTGAGCACCCCCCCTCCCCTGGAGGGTGAGGCTTTCTCAGGAAAATCCCTGCAGATCTCCTCAGACTTGCCTGTGTCTTTGTTTCTATGCCAGAGATGCTCAGTGTCCCTGGATCCAAAGGGAGGCTGACAATGGGCCAGGAGTTGAGGAATGGCTGGATATGGACAA